>NC_091619.1:1735719-2038749 GCF_027580195.1 Bos mutus | reverse complement strand
ATAGAGGCAAAATGGATGAATGTCCTTCCAAAGTCATTTAGTAAGTCAATTTAAAAGAAAAAAGTTAACTTTACTGAGTAAGAAGAATGAATAACATCTTTTAAAAGAGAGGGTCTGAGTCTTCACCTCCCCTATCATTCCTTTCAGCTATGGATTTTTCATATTCTGTATGAAACTAAGAATCAGACTATGTATGACTTATCACTTAAATGTAGGCTAACTAGAGGAAATCTTTCCACGCATGATTTATATGAGCTAGCAGAGTTAGTTTTGGAAAGGTATTTTTTTCCCTACAGTCATAAAGTTCTAGAAATAAGAAATTATAGGTAATTCCTTTAGTTCTTTGATTCAGTGAACAAGGCAGTAAGCTTTTTTAAGCTTTCCCAAACGCAGAATTATTGATTAATTGTGAGAGAAATGAAGCTCGACACATCACCTGGAATCTTCTCAGGTAAAACCTTAATCATAGATTTGGAGTTTTAATTTTAATGAGAATGTGCATCAGAGAACTTTTAGAAACTTTGAGTCTGGGATGTAACAATTTGTATTTTAGCAAGCCTCAAGGCAATGTGAAGCAAATTCAAGTCTGAGAGCCATTTATCTAATCTGATCGGTGAGACTGATGGAGGAATTAGGCACGTGTAGCCCAGTCATCTCTTCCTCTTCTTGGGAACCAACTTGCCCGGTTTGTCTGTTCTGCTCTCTGCCATGGAGGAGGGCTGCGGCTTTCAGCGTTTGTGGCAATCAGGAGGGGAAACTGTCAGGAAAGCTAACACACGCACTATCATAGTAAAATGTTTGAAAACCCTCTCCTGAGTAAATATTTACCAGGCAGATATGGTGAAGGAACATAGATAGAATACAGATGGACTTCAAGTGCAAGTCAAATTAAACAAATGTTAAGCTATAATATAAAGCCCACTGAAAATGTATATTTTTTGTTCTGGAGATTGAGCGTACAGCATGGCGACCATCAATGATACTGTAGTGTATGCTTGAAATTTACTAAAAGGGCAGGGTAGTTCTTAAGAGTTCTATTTAAAAAAAGAGAAAGGAAGGGAGGAAAGGAGGGAAGGAAGAAAGAAAGAAAAATCATTAGTGTGTAAGGTAATGGATATTTTAATTAGTTTGATTATGGTGATCATTTCACAGTGGATACCTATAGCAAAACATCAAGCTGTATACCTTAAAATATACAGTTTCTACTTGTCAGTTGTATGTCAATAAAACCAAAAAATAAGTGAAAATAAGCCTTGACACAGTTAAGAGAATTAATATTATGTTGATTAGTTTCTAAATCATGATGTAATCAAATTAGTAATAAATAAATGACAAATTTAAAATATCCTTTTGTTTGATATTAAAAAACACTTCTAAACAATTTATAAATCTAAGAGTATACTATAAGGGAAAGTAGAAAACATTTAGCCTTGAACAATAATAAAAATTATAATTTTGAAACTAATGGGATAAAGCTAAATTATTTCTTAGAGAGAAATTCATAGCTTTAAATGTTTACATCATAAAAAAATTGTGCAAAATTGATTAGTGAAGCAAGCATCCAAATTTTAGGCACTTGGAGAAATAATATTAGGAAGAGAAAACAAAGAAAGTAGAAGGGAGAAAAATATAAATATGGAACAGAAATCAACAATAAAAATTAGTATATAGCAAAGGAGATATATAAATCAAAGAGTTGGTTCTAAAACAAAAGTAAACCCTTGACAAGACTAACAAAGAATAAAAGTGGAAAGGAGTAAAAATAAGAAATATTAAAAATAAAAATTTGATACAAATACAGGTTTAAACTACAAAATTTAAAGTGATAATAAGATGATGGTGTTAGTGGTAAAGAAGCCACCTGCCAATGCAGAAGATGCAAGAGATGTAGGTTCTATCCCTGGGTTGGGAAGTTCCACTGAAAGAGTGCACGGCAATCCACTTTAGTATTCTTGCTTAGAGAATCCCATGTACAGAGGATCCTGGCAGGTACAGTCCATGGAGCTCACAGTCAGACACGACTGAAGCAACTGAGCACAGCACATTAACAACATACAGTCAACAATTAAAATTTTAATTAGCTAGATTCATTTTCTGAAAATTGAAATTACTAGTATCAACTTCAGAAGGGCTTCCTTGGGCTCAGTGGTAAAATAATCTGCACGCAATGCAGGAGATGCAGGAGACACAGTAGATGTGGGTGATCCCTGGGTCTGGAAGATCCCCTGGAGAAGGGCATGTCAACCCACTCCAGTATTCTAGCCTGGAGAATTCCATGGACAGAGAAGCCTGGAAGGCTACAGTCCATAGGGTCACAAAAAGTCAGACAGGACTAAAGTGACTGAGCACACACAACTTCAGAAGCAGTAGGAAATCTTAGTAATATTGAATTAGAAGTTAAAATATTACTAGAAAGAAAACATTGGGCCAAGATGGCTTAATAGGCAAATTCCTCCAAATACTGAAGAGAAAGGTAATTTCTTTCTTTCTTTTTTTTTTATAGAACTTATTCAGAAAGCAGATACACTGGAAGTACAACTTAACACATTTTAGAAATCTTGGTGGATGCTAATACTGAAATAAATAAAACCACTACATGAAGAAAAGAATCAGAGGCCAGTCTCACTCATTAACATCAATGCAAAATTCGCCATCTGAAAAGTCCTAAGCCACATGTCAATAATTATCAAGTAATGACTGAATTTGGCTTAATCTCAGAAATAAAAGATTAATCTAACATTTGAAAAGTGCATAATATAATTGATAATATTAACTGTTTAAAAAATAAAACCCATGATGATTATCTCTTGATCAAGAATAAACACCATTAATGATTCATAATTTAAAATAAGACACAATAATAAAATTACAAATGAAAATAGCTTCCTTATTATAAAGGGCACTTTTAAAAATCATACAGCAGAACTAATAGTAATGTATAAAAACATTTCTTTTAAGATCAAGGACAAAACAAAATTAATGAGTAATACAACTTCTCAGTTCAGTTCAGTTCAGTTGCTCAGTCATGTCCGACTCTTTGCGACCCCATGAACCGCAGCACGTCAGGTCTCCCTGTCCATCACCAACTCCCGGAGTCCACCCAAACCCATGTCCATTGAGTCAGTGATGCCATCCAACAATTTTCATCCTCTGTGGTCCCCTTCTGCTCCTGCCTTCAATCTTTCCCAGCATCAGGGTTTTTTCAAATGAATCAGCTCTTCGCATCAGGTGGCCAAAATATTGGAGTTTCAGCTTCAACATCAGTCCTACCAATGAACACCCAGGACTGATCTCCTTTAGGATGGACTGGTTGGATCTCCTTGCAGTCCAAGGGATTCTCAAGAATCTTCTCCAACACCACAGTTCAAAAGCATAGATTCTTCCTTTATAGTCCAAATCTCACATCCATACATGACCACTGGAAAAACCATAGCCTTGACTAGACAGACCTTTGTTGCCAAAGTAACATCTCTGCTTTTTAATATACTGTCTAGGATGGTCATAACTTTCCTTCCAAGGAGTAAGCATCTTTTAATTTCATGGCTGCAATCACCATCTGCAGTGATTTTGGAGCCCCCAAAAATAAAGTCAGCCACTGTTTCCACTGTTTCCCCATATGTTTGCCATGTGATGGGACCGGATGCCATGATCTTCGTTTTCTGAATGTTGAACTTTAAAGCCAACTTCCTCACTGTCCTCTTTCACTTTCATCAAGAGGCTTTTTAGTTCCTCTTCACTTTCTGCCATAAGGGTGGTGTCATCTGCATATCTGAGGTTATTGATATTTCTCCCAGCAATCTTGATTCCAGCTTGTGCTTCCTTCAGCCCAGCGTTTCTCATGATGTACTCTGCATGTAACTTCAAATCTACCTTTTATAGGTAGTCCTGGCTACTACAGCAAATAAGCAGAAAGAATAAGAAATTAAAAGTATAAGCACTGGATAAAACTTGAATTATTTTTAGATGATATTTACACTGAAGCATAGATAACCATGGGCTTCCCTGGTAGCTCAGCTAGTAAAGAATCCTCCTGCAATGTGGGCAACCTGGGTTTGATCCCTGGCTTGGGAAGATCCCCTGGAGGAGGGCATGGCAACCCACTCCAGTATTCTTGCCTGGAGAATCCCCATGGACAGAGGAGTCTGGCTGGCTACAGTCCATGGGATCACAAAGAGTAGGACACAATTGAGCACTTACACATTTATAGATATAGGTACCATCTAAGCACATAGTTAACCATCAGGCTTCCCTGGTGGTACTAGTGGTAAAGAAGTGCGTCAGCTGTGACGGACTGAGCAGAAGCATGGTGGAGAGGAGCTACCCCTCACCCAAGGTCAGGGGCAGCAGCCAAGAGTAGCTACCCGACGTCCAAGGTCAGGGGTGGCAGCAAAGAGGAGCTACCCCACGCTCGAGGCCAGGGGCAACAGCCGGTAGGAGCTACCCTCCATCCGAGATCAGGGGCTGCGCCGAGAGGAGCAACCCCACGTCCAAGGAGTGGTGGCTGCGTGGGCACAGGAGGGCCCGAGAGGAGCTACTCCACGTTCAAGGTCAGGAGGGGCGGTGGTTAGGAGATACCCCTCATTCAAGGTAAGGAGCAGCAGCTGCGCTTTGCTGGAGCAGCCCTGAAGAGATACCCCACGTCCAAGGTAAGAGAAACCCAAGTAAGATGGTAGGTGTTGCGAGAGGGCATCAGAGGGCAGACACACTGAAACCATAAGCACAGAAAACTAGTCAATCTAATCACACAGACCACAGCCTTGTCTAACTCAATGAAACTAAGCCATGCCATGTGGGGCCACCCAAGACAGGTGGTTCATGGTGGAGAGGTCTGACAGAATGTGGTCCACTGGAGAAGGGAATGGCAAATCACTTCTGTATTCTTGCCTTGAGAACCCCATGAACAGTATGAAGAAGCATTTATAGATAACCATGGATAAATTGTCAGCATTAATACAGTTGGCGAGCTTGCTAGATACCTCTCAATGAAAAAAAGCAACATTGTATTATTGTATAACATCAACAATCATAAATGTAATTAAAGATATAATTTGTAATAAAAATAAAATACATAAAAATACTTAAGAGATATTCTTTGAAAATCCCTATAAACTTACATCTATACTTATATAGAATTTTTATATAAATGATGATATAGAACACATTCATGGATGGGACATCAATATTAGAAAAATATTTCTTGCTCTGAATTGACTTATTAATAAAACAAAGTCTCAAACAAAATTCCAAAAGTGGTGTCCATGGAATTTGATAATCTTTCCCAAGGACAGCATGATCATGCCATTCAATAAGAATTAAATAGAAGAAGTGGCATATCAGTGTGATCGGGATTTCCACCAGGTATCCAGGGAGTCAGATTTACAAGATAATTTAGTTATACTCAGAGGCCTATGAAGGTGATGATATTAGAAAAAATTATAATTTAAGTTTTGATTTATATTAAAGAATTCTTTTGAACCTGATGCTTTTTTCTAATGGCCTTTTAGAAGCAGAACTATAAAGGGCCATGTGGGAATGTATTATCCATATGAGAAGGTGAAAAATATTCAGAGATTGAAACCCTGAACAGGAGGTTATAAGGATGCCTGTCACAGTTTATAAAATGTTCCACATAATGCTCAGCTTAAAAGTTGCCAAAAGAATTAAATGTTTTAGATTCCTACAAGCTGAAACAGAAGGGAGAAAATTAATGTGATTATTGCTTTAGAAATTGAAAGCTGTTCTGAATTTTTATAATGGTTCCTTTTGAAGAAACAAAAGTTGGACTCATTTTGTGTTGGGGGAAATCAGATATATCTGAAATGACTAACTACAAAAACAAATTATGACCACTCTTAATCTTTCATACTGGACAAGTTTATGACATCCTAAAATCTGCCAAATAATATTTTATGAAGTGAAAGGCACTCAGTTGTGTCTGACTCTTTGCAATCCCATGGACTACAGTCCATTGAATTCTCTAGGCCAGAATACTGGAGTGGGTAACCTTTTCCTTCTCCAGGGGATCTTCCCAACTCAGGGATCAAACTCAGATCTCCCACATTGCAGGCAGATTCTTTACTAACTGAGCCAGCATGACAAAAAATGAAAGTTTATGTTTTATGCTCATAATGGAAATTAACAGCAATATAGTCCAATTTCTTTCCCTAAATTCATAAAATCAAAACAGATGTGGTCTCTGCCAAGCAGAGTAAACTCCCATGCAGAGTCAACATCAATCATATTGAGCAACTTTGCCTCATTTTGATTAATATGCACAATTGTCTAGTTTCTGGGGGAATTATATAATCATATTCCTATGCTTCTCCTATTAACAATAATCAAGATATTTAGAAAAGAGTTTCTGAACAAACATTGAAGTCCAAGTGATGATTTTGTAGATTCCTTTCAATTATAGCTTATTACCTTCCTTTCCTCCTAATGGTTTATTTCCTTTTGACTCACTCGATGCCTGGTGGAAACCCTCATCACCTTAACATGCCAGTTTTTTCTTCCTCAGAGGGACTTAAATGACATTCCACTGTGATCACTGCTCTGACCAGGGTTTGCTGGTGTTATCTCTGCCATCAATAAGTTGTATAAAGGGCACTGCCTTCCAGTTCTGAGGTGCAAGGTATGGCTCTCTAAAATTCTGCATTTGTCAGTTTCATCTAAGTCTAAGTAACAAAAAACTTGTGGAAGAATGTCTATTGGCTCTATATTCACTTGAGACAGTTTTGCTGAGTCAATACTTTCTGGGTAGGGAAAGTTTTTTAGGCATAATGACAGATGAAAATAGTCTCGAAACACTAAAGTCAGAGAAAAGTCACTTCAAAATAGTGCATATTGTGTGTGTGTGTGTGTGTGTGTGTTTAAAAAGATTCCTAAGTAATAGCCTTGGATACAATGATGGTCCATGGACCAAATCGGGTACATAGACTGTTTTTGAAAACAAACTTTGTGGAACACAGCCACATCCATTAATTTATATATTGTCAATGGCTACTTTTGTGCTGCAGCCACAGGGCTGAAGGGTTGTGACAGAGACATAGGATTTGAAAAGCATAAAATATTTCCTCTCTGGTTCTAATAAAAAGTTCGCCCATCCATGCCAACAGTCACAAAGAGTCAGACACGACTCTTGTCCAACTTGTGTGTGGCTCTTTGTGACCCCATGAACTGTAGTCTGCCATGTTCCTCTGTCCATGGGATTCTCCTGGCAAGAGTACTGGAGTGGATTGCCATTTCCTCCTCCAAGATATCTTCCTGATCCATGTCTCTTGCATTTCCTGCATTGGCAGGTATATTCTTTACCACTAGTACTACCTGGGAAGCTCCAGTATTTATATATTATCTAATAATGTATAGACTGGTAAACATAGAGTTGAGTAAATTATAATCTTAGGGCAAATTGTATTCTCAAGACAAACTAATAAGTGGTCATTTACCATTTTCTAGTTGGTTTTTAATTAGACATCTCCTCACTGCTGATTCAGATCCTGTGATACCATTTTTTGATGTTTTACACAAAACATTCTTTTGGTGCTACTCAGTTATTACCTGGGCTTCTTATCTTCTATTTCTCCCTGCCTGCATGATTCCAGTTATATGAATATGCCCTGGATATACCTGGGGAGAAAAGGAAAAATGTGCATTGGATGAGAGTATTGTTAGGACAGCTTATAGCTAGAAAAATAACTTTTCTTTGTCATTGCTGTTGTTCAGTCACTGACTCTTTGTTACCCCGTGAGCTGCATCACACCAGGCTTCCCTGTCATTCACCATCTCCTGGAGCTTGCTCAAACTCACGTCCATTGAGTCGGTGATGCCATTCAGCCATCTCATCTGTCAGGAAGCATTTAACAGGAGGCTTCCTGTGTGCTGTTTTGGATCTGTCATGAATCCTCTGTCCCTTATTCCTGAATATTCAGGAATTAAGTGGAGCAGCAAGCTACTCCTGGGGAGGGGGCGGGGGGCGGGCACTGAAGTATACATGCATTTCCATACAATGATAAGCAACTATTTATGACCCTCTTCCTTTTTATGAACCATATGGTAAAGGTGATTATTTATAACCTTCTCTTTTTCATATGAATGACCTCATGTTTCCTTGATAACTTGTAAGTTTTGATTTTATCTCTGCTGAAAATAGCTGCCTTGTAAGACAGTATAAATACACAATGTTGAATAAAACACCTCTGCTCCATTATAGCTTTGGTCCCCATGTCTTGCTCTCTTTGTCTCTCTCTCTCTCTCTTTTTCAGGCTGATCCCCTGGAGCGCAGAGGCCCTGTGGGTTCATTTTCCTGCCCGGGCTTATAAGACCCTCTCGAGAAGGTGCTCTGCACCTTCACCCCCTTGAGAGGGCACCTGAGGCCTTCGTGAACAGAGCCAGCTTTATTGGCTTTCTGTGTAAACCAAGGAATATCAGCCTTTTTCTCTCTCCTTTACTTTCTTATCGGTCGACTCCGGACCACCAGGTTCCAGTCCATTAAAGGACCTCAACACTCATCCTCTGTCGTCCCCTTTTCCCCCTGCCTTCAATCTTTCCCAGCATCAGGGTCTTTTCCAGTGAGTCAGTTCTCATCAGATGGCCAAAGTATTGGAGCTTCAGATTCAGTATCAGCCCTTCCAATGAATATTCAGGGCTGATTTCCTTTAGGGTTGACTGGTTTGATCTCCTTGCAGTCCAAGGGACTCTCAAGAGTCTTCTCCAATACGACAGTTCAAAAGCATTAATTTTTTGGTGCTCAACCTTCTTTATGGTCCAGCTCTCACATCCATACATGACTATTGGAAAAATCATAGCTTTGACTAGATGGACCTTTGTTGGCAAAGTAATGTCTCTGCTTTTGAATATGCTATCTAGATTGGTCATAACTTTCCTTCCAAGGAGCAAGTGTCTTTTAATTTCATGGCTACAGTCACCATCTGCAGTGATTTTGGAGCACAAGAAAATAAAGTCTGTCACTGTTTAAATTGTTTCCCCATCTATTTGCCATAAAGTGATGGGACTGGATGCCATGATTTTAGTTTTTTGAATCCTGAGTTTCAAGCCAGGTTTTCACTCTTCTCTCTTTCTTCTTTTCCTAAGAAAAGTTTATTTCAAAATGACTTTCATAAAAAGGATCTGGGGTCTGTCACAGCAGTTTTTATTCAATCAGCAGTGGCACTCAAAAGTTTCACTAATAACCTGGTGCACTTAATCGCATTTGACTTTCTGATCCCATGGACTATAGCCTGCCAGGCTCTTCTGTCCATGTAATTCTCCAGGCAAGAATACTGGAGTGGGTTTCCATCTCCTTCTCCAGGTGATCTTTCTGACCAAGGGATCGAACCCATGTATCCTGTGTCTCCTGCATTGCAGGTGAATTCTTTACCCACTGAGCTATCAGAGAATCTAAATTATATACTTGTCAGATCTGTGGGTAAAGTTGGGAGGAATACACAAAACTGCAGCTGGCAGAATCAGAAGCTAAAAGTATCTGAAAGCTCTTGGAAAATAGATTGAATCTCATAAGACAAACTTTAGTGTAGTTAAGAAAGGGTCTTGTGCTTGGTTTTCAAAACAAACAAAAAAAGTACCATAACCACAATAAAACTTTCCAAACAAATATTGACAGGAATAAATGTTTATATCCAGTTTTAAAATTATACTAAATGTTTTTTCTAACCCAGAAACTGTATTAGGCAATAAAAAGTATAGCACTGAATGAGAGTTTCCTGGTGACCTAGTGATTAGGATTCCTAGCTTTCACTGCCTGGCCTGCATTCAACCCCTTGTCAGGGAATTGAGATTCCACAAGCTGAATGGCATGGCCTGCCAAAACCCAAAAAATAGCATTGAATGGACAAATACAGAGCAAAACAGAATCTCTACTTTCATGAAGCTTACATTCAGTTTGGAAATAGATAATAAGTTATTAGAAATGGGAGGAATGTAGAAATGCATAGTTCTCTGCAAACATCTAATAGGAGAATCTGGCCTATCTTGGTTATAAATATTGTGTAGGTTTATGTGTGTGATGGAGGGTATCAGAAAAGCCTTTTCTTAATTTATTCATTCAGCATATAGTTCTTGAATATCTACTTTGTGCAAGAAAAAATACTTGGCACTGAATGATGTATTAAGTACAGTTGGACTTTCTCTTCACCAACTTTATCATATATTGATAAATAAATAAACATATGAATAAGTACTTAAAATTTGTTCTGTGAAAGGAATGGCTAGGATGCAATGGACAGAAAAAGCATTGGAAGATCGGGCATATATATTGATAGGGTATTTACATAGTGTGCTCAGATCAGACCTCTTTGAGGAAGAGATGCTACTTTAAGAATGAGGTAGTATTACCTTGGTGAAAGGGGTCAGGGTAGAGGGATACAGTAGCAGAATTATTTTCTAGGACTGTCCCAAGCAGAGGGAAGTGTGATTTGAAAAACAAACAGATTTAAGTGATTTTTATTTTTGTGTGAAATCTTGGTGGCCTTGTTGCTCTTTTCAAGAGGTGAGGCTGTTGTATCACTAGCACCGACTATTGCTTATCAACTACAAGTTTAGTTTACCTTCTAAATAAAATTCATTAAGATACTCAGTTACAGAATTATCTCCAGTAACTGACAGGATCCAATTCAGACCAATTCCTGCTTTTTTGGACCTTCCCCTGAATCACCGAACGTGAAACCATACCCTACAATAAATTCTTTTCTAACAACCCCTTACTGAAATGCTCCACAGTCCATATGATGTGCAATCTCTCTCATTGCAATAAACCAAATTTTGTTAAACTCTAAGGTGTGTTCCTGTCCATTGCATGGAAGGCACTGCTATATTCTCTAATTCTAAAAGCAACCTAAATATACACATTTTAATGGTGAAGAAAATAAGGTTATGAGTGTAATTTAGCTTCACAGAGTTATTTGGAGGAATTTAATGAACAAACATCTACTGTACACCTACTAAATGAAATAAGAATATGTACAGACACATTTTAGAACCAATATAGTTACTTTTCCTATTAATTTTCACATAACCCTCATGAATGTAAACACAGATTTACACATGAGACAATATGGATTCACAGAGATGAATGACTGCTTCAGGGCACATAGATAATGAGTGGTGGCCAGGTGGCTATGTGCCCTTTGTTATTCCATCAGTCACTGAAGGCAGTGAGCTTAGAAATGATAACAGGTTCTGGGGTCAGAATACTTTGCTTCAGAATCCTGAAAAGGATTCATACTAGCTGTGTGATCTTGGATATATTTTTAAACTCTCTGTGCTCTAGAAAGTTTAACATGAGAATAACAGTTGTACCAACCTCATAGCAGAGAAGGCAGTGGCAACCCCACTCCAGTACTCTTGCCTGGAAAATCCCATGGATGGAGGAGCCTGGAAGGCTGCAGTCCATGAGGTCACTAAGAGTCAGACACGACTGAGCGACTTCACTTTCACTTTTCACTTTCATGCATTGGAGAAGGAAATGGCAACCCACTCCAGTGTTCTTGCCTGGAGAATCCCAGGGATGGGAGAGCCTGATGGGGTGCCGTCTATGGGGTCGCACAGAGTCGACACGACTGACGCGACTTAGCAGCAGCAGTGGCAACCTCATAGAGAAATTGCAACTATCATATCAGCTGATACATGCATTCTACTTAGAACAACATTACTTAGCAAAGGATCAGTAAATGGGTATTTTATGAGAGCCAGACTGAAATTTAGGTTTCTGAGGCTCTAAGCCTTTTTTTTTTTTTTTTCAGAACAAGCAACTCCTATCAGAAAGTTTTCTTAAAGAAAGAACAATGTCTGGCTGGATTGGGCAAATAATTAGGAAAAGTCATTATTTCAAAAGATGAGGGGATATACAAAGTCTCTTTGGACTTGTGAGGCAAGACAGGAAATATGAATGTGTGATTATGGGAAAAATTGTAGGGTTGGGGGTCATTTCTGCAGATCCAGAGTCCAAGAGTCTGTTGAGAAGTCACTAGAGATGGGGAGAGGAATAGGGGTTGAAGAACCAGTGAAAAGATGGCAAGCATTTGGGGAAAGGCTTCTTTGAGTCCACCTGGTAAAAGATAGATGTGGCCTCTATCTAAATGCTCTCCCAGGAACCTCACCTAAGCCTGATTTTTATCTGTATCTGAGGCTGAAGGTGTCCCCCTTGCCTGTGTCCCTCATGGCCTGAGACAGTCAAGGTTAGCTCTGGGGACTCTGCCCCATGGGGATGGAATTTCTTAAAGAGGAGAAAAGGCTTCTAGGTACAGTCTCTATCTCCCACATATACCTGAGCAAAGCGAGACAAAGGCAGATACCAAATGATGTTCAGCGGCTGGTAGGTGATCTGAGGATCTGAAAGGGGGAACCTCTAATAAAGAGTTTGAAAACATAGTATTTTGAAGTTAGAGAGTTGGGTTGGCAGAAAGATGACTTAAATGGTGGGGACTTGGGATGTCCAATTCTGAGAATCATAGAGTTTCTAATTTAGAGGAAACTTTACAGGTTACCTTGTCCACTGTCCTGTTTGATACTTAATTTCACTCTACAGCCAAGAGATTGGCTAATGGCTATTTTGAGAGACAAGAAGTTTCCCTGTGCACTGCTGTAGACTGGCTACATTCTGGCAAGGATGGGAGAGAGTAGAGGTTTCTGAGAAAATCATTCATTTTCTGTAACTAAGAAGGTCTAATGAGATATTGTATCATGTCAGGAGCAGCTAGCTGTATTTGAAAAGGTTTCCCGTGGAGAGGGCTGTACACAGCTCTCTCACTGGGGATGTTAAAGACACTTGATGATGAACCAGTGTTAAGATCTAGAGGTCTTCAGAGTGCTACTAAAATTATTCCATGTTTGTAAGAACTTACTCAACCTACACATACAGCTAGCTTTGTTGAAACAAAGCTTATTTGTAGAAAGATAAAATATCATCAATAACCCTCACTCATCAATATCATCAATAACGTACTCACTCAGCCATGTCTGACACTTTGCAACCTGATAGACTGTCTCAGGCCACAAGGGACACAGGCAAGGGGGATACAGCCCCAGATACAGATGAGAATCAGGCTTAGGCTAGGTTCCTTGGAGGGCACTTGGATAGAAACCACGTCTGTCTTATAGCAGGTAGATTAAAACTCAAACTCCCAACCCTCCTACAATTCTTCCCTAGAGAATCCATGGGAGTCTCCAGGTGACTGAACCTATGTTTTTGGATCTTCTGCACTGGCAGGCAGGTTCTTTACCACCTGAGCCACCAGAGAAGCCCCTCAATAATCCTTACCTATACACAAAAAATGATCAAAATATTTCTTGGATTTAATTTTTCTGGGTGGGTCAGAGTAATGACGGTTTTCGACAGAGTTAGGGGAAAGGAGGCAAGACAAAACTTGAGCTGCTAAGTTTAGTAGGGATTTTAAACGTAAGACACCAAAAGAACAAGAAGGATGTGTTCAAATGCAATAGAAGAACAAATTTATCTACAAAAAGTTCAAGTATATTCAAGAAACATCGAGTTTACAACTTCTATCCTCATTGTTCTAGGCACTGGTGGGAGATATACAATAGTTAATAAGGTATCACATTTACTCTCAAAGATCTTACAATTTATGAGGAATACAGATGTTATAAAAGTAATGCAATATGTTAAGTGGACTCTGTCAACATTATGCGGACTTTGAAGAAGGAATAAACATTTTCTGGGGGATTCAGAAAAGGTGTCACTAATGAGTTGACATTTGATCTCATTTTGAAGGATGAGAAGCAAGTTACCAGATGGGAAAAATGGGCTGAGAGGTAAACCAGAAGCAAATGGTGCAGAGGAGCAAAGGTGCCAGGTTGTAATCAAGCAAGGATTTCTGTTTTAGCATGTTTGTCTCTTGCAATTAGAGAGGTTAATATACAATAACCTTTAGAATTAGAATAGATTCAAGAAGAATGTCTTAAACACTAATTACTTTGAGTCAATATAGGATTTACAAATATCAAGCCCGGAATTTGATTTCCTCTGCAGGGTATTTTGGGTTTTGGAACACTGTTTTGATTTAGGTATGAGGTATGAGTTGAAGGGAAACTATTGGGAGGGGAGTCTACTAATTTTTAAATAATTTCCACATTAATTTGTTTGATTAAGCAATTAGCTTTTACTGAATACCTTTAATAAGTTATTAGGACTACAAAAATAGGAAGAGACTGCAGTTTGTCAGTTTGGTGGCTAAAATATGGACTGTTGCTGCTATTGCTAAGTCGCTTCAGTCGTGTCCTATTCTGTGTGACCCCATAGATGGCCTCCTACCAGGCTCCCCCGTCCCTGGGATTCTCCAGGCAAGAACACTGGAGTGGGTTGCCATTTCCTTCTCTAATGCGTGAAAGTGAAGTCGCTCAGTCGTGTCTGACTCTTAGCGACCTCATGGACTGCAGCCTACCAGGCTCCTCCATCCATGGGATTTTCTAGGCAAGAGTACTGGACTGGGGTGCCATTGGACAGCCCTCTGCAAATGTGATGTGACTGACACTGGTTATCATTTTTATGCATTTAAAGTCACATTGCTTGTGGGTTTTTTGTTTGTTTTTAGTTATGATGGTTTCTTTTCTTTTCCCTTCTTTTTCTTTTTGAATCTGTTTCACTTTGGTCTTGAGAATAAGAATGTCTGATATTTGTTCCTATGTAAGCCAGCTATATATTTCTCACCTATTTCTGTTTTTCTGAAAATGTAGGATTCATACTAACTGCCACTTTATCATGTTTATTTTTTAGCCTTCATTCTCTCACCAGATGTGTTAACACTCCACTCATCTTTCCGTCAGTGATACCCACAGGCAAATTCACACCTTTATCTCTGAGCTTGGTTAAAGTAGTTAAATATCAGTGACGTTTTCAAAATCTTCATATGATCATGTCATTTACTGACCTAATATTCTTCAATGGCTCCCCCCACCTTTTGGAGTAAGATCCTAAATCATTGGGTGAGCTTTCCCAGTTGCCTTATCACACAGGCAAGCATGTATTTCCCTAAATCAGGCTGCTTCCAGTTCACCATCTGCATGTGTGCTTTTTGTCTGAAATGTTTTTTTTCCTCTTCCAGGTAACTCCTACTCTTCCTGGAAAATTCTATTCAAAGGCTTTCTCCTCTGAGAAGCCTTTCTCAGTCTTCCTGGTCTGAGAAATGGGCCCTTGCCTTAGCACTCTGTAGTGTTCTGTACTTCACAGGCTGTATCAAGATGACTGCTTTGTCTGCTTCCCCAGGAGGATGCAAGCTTTCTGGACACAGGGATTATAGCTTGTTTCGTTCTGTATTCCTTATGCCGGATACCTCTGTATCCAATAAAGTTTTAGAGAGGTGAGCTGAACAATTAGAAAAGGCTTGTCACTGCATTACTCTCATGGACAAAATTCACCCTGATCTCCAGTGGCCTCGGCCTGCAACAGCTTGAAGCAGGGCTTAGGTTCCTGGCCAGAGGTTGAGCCTGGGTCATGGCAGTGAAAACACCAAATCCTAGCCATTAGACCAGTGATCAGTGACAAAGGCCCTTCAGCTCTGCAGAAAAGAATTCCCACAAAGATGGAAAGTAGTGAAACACGTAAAGTATTTACTAGGAAGAAAAGAGTACAATATGTGTCGATAGACACAAGGGCAGACTCAGAGAGTCCCTGAGTCACACTCTCGTGGCAGTTTGAGTTAGTTTTATGGGACATTTTTTCCAACCATTTTGATTTTCCTGGTTCACTGTTCGTATTTGGTGTATTTCAGGATTGTCCCATGTGTGCACACACATCTCTTAGCCAAGGTGGATTTCATGAGCGGTTCGGGAGGTCTCCTGACTTTGAGAATGAGAAATATGTGGTCTGGGCAGGGGCCAGCCTCCTCTCTTAATTGTTCTGCTAGTCTCATCTTGGAGTCTCAGTCCACAGGGAATGAATCTCTAGTTACTTTACCCTGCGGAGGGTAGGGGAGGGGAGAGTGCATCTACCTCCTGTCTCAAAACTTTGGAGACCTGACTGAAGGAAAAACTGTGAACTGGGTTAGGGGAATAGAATGCTTGGGGAAGGTCACATAGCATAGAGGTAAATAGCATGGAATTAGCATGCACAAGGTGAAATTTTGTTTCTGTACCATGATATCTATGCTGCTGCTGCTAAGTCACTTCAGTCGTGTCCGACTCTGTGCGACCCCATAGACGGCAGCCCACCAGGCTCCCCCGTCCCTGGTATTTATATGAAATAGAAATTCTTCATAATCTCACTATTTTCTCTTCTTAAATTTTACCATTGGTAAAACATGTATAGCAATGGTACTTATCTGATTGGATGTGTGAAAATTAAGTAAAATATTGAACGCAAAGCACTTGTAAGATGCTCAGTGCACAGTGAGTGCTAATGAGAGTTAGCTATTATTATTTTTAGGGTGGTATAAATAGCAATAGCAGTGGTAGTGATGAAAGTTCTGCCTTTAAATTAAAAAAAAAAGACTAAACAGTAAAGAGAAACTTTTGAGTTGAATTTTGCAATCACTTCAGTCAGTTTCTTCTTTCCTTCCTCACCTCAGCCTCTCATGGAGCCACACAACCATTCAAGCCCGGCTGAATTTGTGCTCCTTGGTTTCCCCAGGGTGGGACGTATCAGGGGCTGGCTTTTTGTCCTGCTGCTGTTGGCATACCTGTTCACTATCTGTGGCAACATGCTCATCTTCCTAGTCATACGACTGGATGCGGCCCTACACACACCCATGTACCACTTTGTCAGTATTCTTTCCTTCTTGGAGCTGTGGTATACAGCCACCACCATCCCCAAGATGCTAGCTAATCTTCTCAGTGATAAGAAGACCATTTCTTTTTCAGGATGCCTCCTTCAGACCTACTTCTTCCACTCCCTAGGGGCCTCTGAATGCTACCTTCTTACAGCAATGGCCTATGACCGATACCTGGCCATTTGCCGGCCCCTCCACTATCCTGCAGTTATGACCCCCATGCTCTGTGCCAAGATGGCTGCTGGTTGTTGGACCTGTGGCTTTCTATGTCCCATATCTGAAGTCATCCTGGTCGCCCAGCTCCCTTTTTGCAGCTACAATGAAATTCAACACATCTTCTGTGACTTTCCACCTCTTCTGAGCCTGGCCTGCAAGGACACATCCACTAATGTCCTGGTGGACTTTGCCATTAATGCCTTCATCATCCTTATCACCTTCCTCTTTATTATGGTGTCTTATGGAAGAATCATGGGGACTATACTGCAGATAAAAACAATCGCAGGAAGAAAGAAGGCCTTCTCTACATGTGCTTCCCATCTTATTGTGGTCCTCATCTTCTTTGGGAGCATCATCTTCATGTATGTGCGGCTAAAGGAGAGCTATTCATTGACCCTTGATCGGACGCTTGCTGTAGTCTACTCTGTACTAACACCACTAGTCAACCCAATTATCTACAGTCTTCGTAACAAGGAGCTCATTAAGGCCATTAAGAGAACCATCTTCCAGAAGGGAGAGAGAGCTAGTCCCACCCAACACTGACATTCTACCAAGGTCTTTCCTCCACTTCAATGTTGATCTCATAAAATTCTATGTATCTTTGTCGCTACCTGTAATAACCTTCCCATCGTCACACATGCAATGAATCCCATCTCCTCTTACATTCTCAGGCTTTACTTCTTTATGTTTTCTTTATTTCTTACATCTTTATGCTTTTATTATTTACTTGAACAGTGCTTTCTGAATTTAAGAATACTTTAGTATCTCCATTCTTAAAAACAAGCATACACATTTCCTTCAGGCTTCCCTAGTAGCTCAGCTGGTAGAGAATCCACTTGCAATGCAGGAGACCCTCATTTGATTCCTGGGTTGGGAAGATCCCTTGGAGAAGGGATAGGCTACCCATTCCAGTATTCTTGAGCTCTCCCAGTGGCTTAGATGGTAAAGAATCCTCCTGCAATGTGGGAGACCTGGGTTCAATCCCTGGGTTGGGAAGATCCTCTGGAGAAGGGAACGGGCTATCTACTCCAGTATTCTTGCCTGGTGAATCCCCATGGACAGAGGTGCCAGGCGGACCACAATCCATGGGGTCACAAACAGTTGGACAACTGAGGGACTAAGCACATCACAGCACACATTTCCTTGGTCATATATTTCCAGTCAGCTAGAGGTCTATTTCTCTGCTCTTTTCCAGTCACATTTAATGGCACAATCTGTCTTTTGTTCTTCACATCCTATTCACTTTTCAACCCATTTCAATCTGGTTTTGGCTCAGACCTTTCAAACAATATTTTGCCACAATGATTACTGACTCCACACTGCCAAATCCATTAGGTACATCTTGCCTTTCCTCTTTATTGAGTTCCTGATGCAGGTAACCAGTTCCTCTTAAGAAAAGTTTGTCTCTCAGATTCCATGTTATCAGTGTCTCTTAATTTTCTCCTTATCTCTCTAGTTGGTCTTTATCAGTGGTCCTTGTCATATAACACTGTCTTCTTAGATGCTCAGAGTTATTCCTAAGAATGTAAATTCCATCCCTACTGATGTCAACAATTCTTGAATTTATATGTCCAAACCAGAACTCTTTTCTGAGTTTTAGAATTATACATACAAATGCCTCTTAACAATCCTACCTGGATGTATTTAAATAACCTAACTTGTTAAAAACAGAGTTCTTTTCTTCCTAGGCTCTGCAAGAGTTCTTATAATATTATAACTTTCCAATCTTTGAATATTTATTATATTTATTAAAGCTCACAGGTAAATTTTCAATTTTCCCATCCTGAAAGTTTAATCCTTTTGTTTCTCCGTGCTTTGGCAAAAAAATTTCAAGGCTTATTTCAATTTTTCTTCTAGTCCTTCATTATTACCATATGCCAATCTTTCTTCAAAATATATCCTCAAATCTTTTTCTTTGTTGTTGTTTTCCCTTCCTTTTTCTCTTTAGTGTTTCTCTTGGTATAAATCTCCAATATCTCTCTACTGAATTAATACAATAATATTCTCCCCACTCTCTTCGATCCTACTTTTGTTCCATTCTAACATATTTTCCATAACAAAACCAAAGTGCTTTTTCGATGATCTAACAATGATCATCCAATTTGATCTCTGGTTCCTCTGCCTTTTCTAAAACCAGCTTTAACATGTGGAAGTTCATGATTCACATATTGTTGAAGCCTGACTTGGAGAATTTTGAGCATTTCTATACTAGACTATGAGATAAACGCAATTGTGTGGTAGTTTGAACATTCTTTGGCATTGCCTAAACAATTCAGTAGCACTAAGTTCATTCACATTATTGTACAACTGTAGCCATATTCCATCTCCCCAATTTTTCACATTCTTAAACTGAACTGTCCCTATTAAACACTAAGTTTAATAGGGATCACTATTCTCTATCTTCCCACTCCCCAGCCTCAGGGTTGGCATTTCCTTCTGCAGGAATTGTATAGTCAAATATTGTGAAAATAGTATGTTTTATAATTTGTAAATTTTACCACAATAAAGGACATTAAAGCATAAAAAAAACCCCAAAGTGACATATTTTAAAGCTAAATTGGATATGCCATTCAATAAAACCATGAAATATTACAGTTATGGATAACATAAAATCCAAAGCCTCGTCACACCTTACAAGATTCAACAGTATTCTCCCATACTGTTCTCTCCAACATTGACTCCCATCTTTCTTCTATCAGTTCACTCTTATACAGTCTAATTACCACTCTAAATTCTTCAAACAAATTAAGATCTGTATGGTTTCAGGAAATTGATACTGTTCTCCACAACCCCCTTAACCCCTCTAGCACTTCAATGGACTCATTCCTCTTTGCATGAGTTTCTGTTCAAATGTTACTTTCAAATGACATTATCTTTTAAAGAACTTCTAAAAGCTGTCCTATTTATGCTACTCATTTTCCTTTTGAAGTTGTTTGTTTTCCTTCAAAGTATGTATCAAAATTTATATGTATATTCACATTGTGTATATGTAGATATAGTTGGATAAGATAAAATTTTCAGTTTTTTCTTACAATACTATAAAATATATTTGGTCTAAAATCATGTCAGTTTTGTTACTTGATATATATCTATATCCAGAATCTAACAAGTGTCTAAATATGGTGAGTATTTAATAAAAATGTAATAAATGGAAAGTGTAATGAGTCTTTAACAAACTGTGAAAAGCTCTTAAAGAGACAGGAATACCAGGCCATCTAACCTGTCTCCTGAGAAACCTGTATGTGGGTCAAGTAGTAACAGTTAGAACCCTGTATGGAACAAA
The DNA here is from genome assembly GCF_027580195.1 of Bos mutus. Taxonomy (NCBI): domain Eukaryota; kingdom Metazoa; phylum Chordata; class Mammalia; order Artiodactyla; family Bovidae; genus Bos; species Bos mutus. The sequence continues at coordinate 2,018,514 of NC_091619.1, read as the reverse complement.
TGGTTGGTTCAGAATTGAGAAAGGGATACAACAGGGCTGCCTTCTGTCACCGTGTTTATTTAACCTATACACTGAGCACATCATGAGAAATGCTGAGCTGAAAATTACAAGCTGGAATCAAGATAAGTGGGAGAAACATCAACAACCTCAGATATGTGGATAATATCACTCTAATGGCAAAAAGCCAAGAGGAACTAAAAAGCCTCTTGATGAGGGTGAAGGAAGAGAGTGAAAAAGCTGGCTTAAAACCAAACATTTGCTCAGCTTTTCTTTATAGTCCAACTTTCACTTCCATACATGACTACTGGAAAAACCATAGCCTTGACTAGATGGATGTTTGTTGGCAAAATAATGTCTCTGCTGTTTAATATGCTGTCTAGGTTGGTCATAACTTTTCTTCCAAGAAGTAAGAGTCTTTTAATTTAATGGCTGTAGCCACCATCTGCAGTGATTTTGGAGCCCCCAAAATAAAGTCAGCTACTGTTTCTCCATCTATTTACCATAAAGTGATGGGACCGGATGCCATGATTTTTATTTTCTGAATGTTGAGCTTTAAGCCAATTTTTTTCACTCCCCTCTTTCACTTTCATCAAGAGGCTCTTTACTTCATCTTCACTTTCTTCCATAAGGATGGTGTCATCTACATATCTGAGGTTATTGCTATTTCCCCCAGCAATCTTGAATCCAGCTTGTGCTTCATCCAGCCCAGCGCCGAAGAATTGATGCTTTAGAATTGTGGTGTTGGAGAAGACTCTTGAGAGTCCCTTGGACTGCAAAGAGGTCCAACCAGTCCATCCTAAAGGAGATCAGTCCTGAATATTCATTGGAAGGACTGACTTTGAAGTTGAAACTTCAATACTTTGGCCACCTGATATGAAGAGCTGACTCATTTGAAAAGAGCCTGATGGGAAAGATTGAAGGTGGGAGGAGAAGGGGATGGCAGAGGATGAGATGGTTCGATGGCATCAATGACTTAATGGACATGAGTTTGAGTAAACTCTGGGAGTTGGTGATGGACAGGGATGCCTGGCATGCTGCAGTCCATGTGGTCACCAAGAGTCAGATATGACTGAGCAACCGAACTGAACTGAAGATCATGGTGTTCAGCCCCATAACTTCATGGCAAATAGGGGAAAAGGTGAAAGTAGTAACAGATTTCTTCTTCTTAGACTCTAAAATCACTGTGAATGGTGATTGCAACCATGAAATCAGAAGATGATTGCTTCTTGGCAGGAAAGCCATAACAAACCTAGACAATGTGTTGAAAAGCAAAGACATTACTCTGCTGACAAAGGTCTGTATAGTCAAGGCTATGGTCTTCCCAGTGGTCATGTATGATTGTGAGAGCTGGACCATAAGGAAGGCAGAGTGCCAAATAATTGATGCCTTCACACTGTAATGTTGGAGAAGATGCCTGAGAGTACATTGGACAGCAAGGAGATCAAATCAGTCAATCTTGAGGGAAATTAATCCTGAGTACTCACTGGAAGAACTGATGCTGAAGCTGATGCTCCAGTATTTTGGTCATCTGATGTGAACAGCTGACTCATTGGAAAAGTCCCTGATGCTGGGAAAGACAGAGGACAGAAGGAGAAAAGGGAATCAGAGAATGAGATGGCTGGATGGCATCATTGATGCAACAGACATGAACTTGTGCAAACTTCAGGAAATGGTGAGGGACAGGGAGGCCGGGTGTTCTGCAGTTTGTGAGGTTGAAAAGAGTTGGACATGACTGAGAGACTGAACAATAACAACAATGAGTCTTACCCACTCTTGTCACTGACATATTTTTATCTTTAGTGATTTCTTCCTGATTCCAATCAGTACTGGAGCCCACCGCCTTCCTACTTACTAATGAAAGGTACTCTCTTTCATCTCTTTCTTACAAATCTTCCATACCTAGTTGCAATGCATTTAATGTAAATGTCTGTGGGAAACACAAAGCAAAAGGATTCAGCAATTACAGAAGAAAAGACTCAGCTTTCTTTGGGCCTGATTCCTAGTTTGTTTTACTCTCTACTTGATTTGGTAAAAAATTGACTACACTCTGAGTAAATTACATACTATATGTCAGTTTCAATTCTTGACCCCACAACCCTTTTGTTTTGCAGAGCCTGCAACTAGCCAAAGGAATGCAAAATGTACAAGCTAGATGGTACACTACCAGTGAAAATCTTTACTGAAATATGACACTTAAACATACAGATAGCTGTGTAAGATATAAATGTGCAACAAAATGGATGTTCATAGAGACTGAACTCTTTTTTAAGAAAAATATTTATTTTTATTTGGCTGTGTTGTTGTTTTTGTTCAGTCGCTAAGTCATGTCCAACTCTTTGTGGCCCCTAGAACTGCAGGATGCCTGGCTTCTCTGTCCTCCACTATCTCCCGAAGTTTGCTCAAACTCATGTTCATGGAGTCAGTGATACCATCCAACCATCTCATCCTGTCACCTCATCTCCTCTTGCCCTCTATCTTTCCCAGCATCAGGGTCTTTTCCAATGAGTTGGTTCTTAACATCATGTGGCCAAAGTACTGGAACTTCAACTTCAGCATCAGTCCTTCCAATGAATAGTCAGGGTTGATTTCCTTTAGGATTGAAAGGTTTGATCTCCTTGTAGTCCAAGGGACTCTCAAGAGTCTTCTCTAGCACTACATGTTGAAAGCATTAATTCTTCAGCACTCAGCCTTCTTTATGGTCCAACTCTCACATCTGTGCATGATTACTGAAAAAATATTTCTTTGGCTGTGCAGGGTCTTAATTGCAGCACATAGGATCTTCATTTTGGCACATTGAATCTTTAGTTGTGGCATTCCAAATCTTTAATTGAGACATGTGGTATCTAATTCCCCAAACAGGGATCAAAACTGGGCCCTCTGCATTGGGAGTCCAGAATCTTAGCCCCTGAACCACGAGAGAAGTCTTGATGGAAACTTTTTATATAATGAGCATTCAGAACAGAATACTGGAAATATCACCAACACTCCCCATGCTCCTTTATATTAAACATACCCCTTTCCCTCCCATGAGTATAATGAATAACATGACATCTAACACTGTAGATTGATTTTGTCTGTTTTGGTATTTGCAGAAGTTGTTTCTTACAGTATATATCTTTTGTGTCTGATTTTTTCACTCTACATATATTTATGAGATTCATCTCTATTGTCTTAATTAGTTGTAGCTTTTTCATTCTTGGGGGCTTCCCGGGTGGCTCAGTGGTAAAGAATTCACCTGCCAATGCAGAGGATGCAGGTTTGATCCCTGGATCAGGAAGAGCCCCTGTAAAAAAAATGGCAACCCATTACAGTGTTCTTGCCTGGAAAATGCCATGGACAGAGGATCCTGGTGGGTTACAGTCCACAGGATCTAAAAGAGTCAGACAAAACAGAGTGACTGAACAATTGAACATCCTCAGTTCATTCCTGAGAGGTGAATATTAAATTGTCAGGGATTTTGTGAGCACGTAGCTTGAAATCAGTCATGGTGTTGGAGTATATACACTATGCAAATCAATAAATGCTACAAGGAAAGAAAGTTGCTCAGTCAAGTCCATGGAATTCTCCAGGCAAGAAAACTGGAGTGGGTAGCTGTTCCCTCCTCCAGGGAATCTTCTCAACCCAGGGATCAAACCCAGGTCTCCCACATCACAGGCAGATTTTTTACCAGGTGAGCTGCCAGGGAAACCCAAATGCTACAAATAAGAGCTTTTTTTCAAGGTGATGGGTATCAAAAATAAACAAAGCTAGGCACTAGTTATAGTAGTAAGGAGAAATTTTAATTAGTAGCACCCTATTGCAATAAAGTAGGAGGTACAGTGTGAACTGAATGTAACTTCAATTTGTACAGAGGTGACAGCTGTTTAAAAGAAGAATGAGGGAATAGAGACAGGATTGAGAATGGGCACAGTAGAGTCAGGGAAGTAAAATCCAGGTTCAAAGCATGATACAGGATGTTCAGGGCTGGTGCACTGGGATGACCCAGAGGGATGTTATGGGGAGGGAGGTGGGAGGGGGGTTCAGGATGGGGAACACGTGTACACCCGTGGCAGATTCATGTCAATGTATGGCAAAACCAATACAATATTGTAAAGTAATTAGCCTCCAATTAAAATAAATAAATTTATATTTAAAAATTAAATAGGGTTGATAAGTATAAGTGCAATAAGGCCAGCTGTTTCTAGTAGCTGGCAATAAACTAAGTTAGGAATCTACTCTGTTACAGAGACTGGGAGACAGAGGCCTTGCCTTTCCTGATGACTACACTTTAAAGGAATGGCTCTTAGGTACTTTGAGAAAGACACTTCTGAGTTGGAAGAGATTCATACACATCTCAAAAGGATAAAGGAAGGAGTCACAATTGGAAACCCTTTTCAGTAAGTGCTCTAAGAAAGGGTAATCAAGGGCCTACTAGTTGGCTAGAACAAACAGTAGATTCTTTTCGCAGCCTCGGACTGTCTCAGGCAGCAACTTTGTTAAGGTGGGTGGCTAGTATCACTCTTGGGATGAAGTACTGAGGTGTTAGAAACTCTTATTGTTTGTTCAAGTCTTTTAATGTGTGTGAGTTGGGGGTGGGGATAGCCAAAACTTTTAAATAAATCTATAGTCATTCAGTCAGTTCAGTCGCTCAGTCGTGTCCGACTCTTTGCGACCCCATGAATTGCAGCACGCCAGGCCTCCCTGTCCATCACCAACTCCTGGAATTCACTCAAACTCACGTCCATCAAGTCGGTGATGCCATCCAGGCATCTCATCCTCTGTCGTCCTCTTTTCCTCTTGCCCCCAATCCCTCCCAGTATCAGAGTATTTTCCAATGAGTCAACTCTTTGCATAAGGTGGCCAAAGTACTGGAGTTTCAGCTTTAGCATCATTCCTTCCAAAGAACACCCAGGGCTGATCTCCTTTAGAATGGACTGATTGGATCTCCTTGCAGTCCAAGGGACTCTCAAGAGTCTTCTCCAACACCACAGTTCAAAAGCATCATTCTTTAGCGCTCAGCTTTCTTCACAGTCCAACTCTCACATCCATACATGACCACTGGAAAAACCATAGCCTTGACTAGACGGACCTTTGTTGGCAAAGTAATGTCTCTGTTTTTCAATATGCTATCTATAGTCATTAATTATGTTAAAAATCTATCCATAACAATCAAGGGATAAAATAACACTTAACCCAAAAATTAAATTATTGTTTAAAATATATCTACACAAGCAAAAAAATAACTTTCATAACTCAGTTTGAAAAGAATAAAGTCCTCAAGGAATAGGTTAGTAAGAAGAGAAGGAAAAGTTTGGATGAACAAACTTGAAGGCATGAATGGGACTGGGAAAATGAAAAAATTAAATCCTTTCATGGAATATGTTATAACTGATAAATACATTTTACATTCATTATCACATTTGGTCATTATTGCTTCATATGAAGAAAGTATATCTTCTTCATATGAAATATGGGACATCAAATACTCAGGTAGGTGGCTAATGTCACACAAATGCCTGGAAGAACAGCTGGGACTGGAATGCAAGATCCTGAGGCAGGGTTCTTCATAGAGCAAGATAACAGCAAAGAGGAAGCTGCTGTATGCAGATGAAATAAAACTGTTATAGATATGAGCAATAGGCAAGAGTAGGAGGCTGCCTTGACATCATTTGTGTTCTCATCCTGGCTGTGTTCTTATTCTCTCAGGGCCCTAAAAGGCCAGTCACATTTTAGAAAGATCCTGTTATATTTAGAAGTTATATGCTTTCTCCTAGGTTGTATGATACAGGAATCCATCTGAACCTAGATCTCCCACACCAGTTACTGTTTTTTACAGAAAAAAAAAAAAAAAAAGTTTGCCCTTAGAGATATTCTTTCTCAACTTGGACTGGTGGTTATTACAATTGTAGTGAACTACTGGATGATGGAGGATCATTGAGTAATGAGCTTCTTTGACAGTTTACCTTCCTGAGAGAGCATTTTAGCAACCCCAGAAGGTTTTCTCAGAGACCCAGGGGCTTCTACCTTTCTAAGAACTCTACCAATGATATTGGTCATGGGAGGGGACTCTTTTCATGGTTTGACTTACTCCCAGAGGTTCTATCGAAGTGCTGAACTCCTACTCTTCCAGGCCCCAGGGGTATGTGACTGTAATGTAAGTAAGAAGTAAAAAGTGAGCTGAGAGTTTTTCTTTTCCAGTTCTAGACTCAGCAGTGACTGGGCTGCCACAGCCAAGAACCCTCCCACCATCAAGCTCTGGGTAAGAACGTTGTCAGTCAGGCATTTCTACCATCATGTATTCTAGTCTGAGCACTGGGAAGAACTTAGAGCTTCATGAAATAGGAAGGGGGGAGAATAATTAGAGTTCAGAGGATATATGATTCAGAACATAAAAGCAATTAAAACATACACACAGATATTCTCCTTTCCAAATATTAAAGACTTTGGGCTCAGAATTAGTAAATTAGCTATGTTTTATCTTTTAATTTTTTCCCATTTTTATGTACTTTCTTAACTCTGTATATCCATTAATGCTGTTATGATTATTTTTTATAATTTATTGGATTATAGTTGCTTTACAATAATGTGTTAGTGTCTGCTGTATGACAAAGTGAAGAGAATGGGGGTGGGTGGAGTGAAAGGAAGGTGCAAGAGGGAGGGATATATGGCTGTGTTGTAATTAATCTGACTTTGAGAAAGTCATCTCTCCTTTCTGTATTCTAGTTTCCTCTTTTGCAAAAGGGAGATAGAACAATATGATCTCTAAAATTGACCCCCTTCCTAACTCCCAGCTCTTTGGTCCTATGCTTAAATAATTTGGGGTTATGGATAATGCAACTGTAGGGACTTGAAAATAGAATGCAAGGGATTTGTAGTAAAAGCTATTTTTGGAATAAGGGGAATAAAATATTATTACAAAGGACTGAAGTAAGATAAATAGTAATTTATACATGTGATATGGGCTTCTCAGATGGCTCAGTGGTCTGCCTGCCAATGCAGGAGACCTACGTTTAATTCCTGGATCAGGAAGATCCCCTGGAGAAGAGAGTAGCAACCCACTCTAATATTCTTGCCGGGAGAACCCAATAGACAGAGGAGTCTGGTGGGCTATAGTCCATGGGGTCACAGAGTGGGGCACAGCTTAGTGACTGAAAAACAAAAACAATACACATGATAGATTTTATAGGAGCCCTGACAGCAATATCAGGAAACCAGTGGGAGGGGATGAGTAATTGGTAATTTAAGGAGCTGTGTAAGTCATCTAAATTATCATAATTTTTCCACTAGCCACCATGGTTGCAATGTATCAGGCATTGTGCTATGTATCTGGAAGATGGGGCATAATATGAGATTTCTTTAACTTCACAGAGAGTTGCTTTGGGATGATAAGATGTATGCATGAAAAGTAATTGCAGTACATTACAGAATATAATTGGAGGAAAAGTGAGGAAGTGCTACTGGGAATTTAGAAGCTGGAAAGGCCAGTGTTTACCTTGGATGGTCAAGGGAAAATGTGAGGAAACTTGAGCCAGAAAATGGTTTAGGTGTCTACAGGTTAACTTTGGATAAAGTATATTCTAGTAAGGGTACATAGCCAACAAAAGAATCAAGGCTGAAGATAGGAACTGATTTGGTAAACAGTGAGATCCCTATGACATGAAAATTATGTTTAAGTTTATGAATCTGTCCTAGAGCAATGTTTTTTTCCCCCACGGAGTAAAAACTAAGAATAGTGGATGAAACTCAGATTTCAGGTCCATAGGAGTGTTAGTTACTCAGTTGTGTCTGATTCTTTGTGACCCCAGGGACTATATATAGCCTGCCAGGTTCCTTTGTCCATGGGATTCTCCAGGCAAGAATATTGGTGTGGGTTGCCCTTTCCGTCCTCCAGGGAAGGAAGCGGCTTTATGTTTATGAACCATAAACAACAATGGGAAAGAACTGTCATATGGTGCAAGGACCTTCTGGCACTGTCAGTCTAAGCAGAAGTTTAGTGCCCATTTGTGGGGGGATGCCAAGAGGATGGGTTCCTACATGGCTGAGAAGGTCTGAGTTTTCACTGCTTTGAATAAAAATGAAAACCATACAGACAGTATAAAGTTTGGTTCAGACTGTTTCTTTTTATTCTTTATTTCATCATTCCTTCTTTTTACAGATATTAAAAGATCTTTCATTTTTATCAGTTGATAGAATCTTTGACACACTTAAAATATTCTTAGTCATACAATGAAATTCAAAATTGTGGAGGTCACTAGAGGGAGTGATCGGAGAAGGCAATGGCACCCCACTCCAGTACTCTTGCCTGGAAAATCCCATGGACAGAGGAGCCTGGTAGGCTGCAGTCCATGGAGTGGCTGAGAGTCGGACATGACTGAGCGACTTCACTTTCACTTTTCACTTTCATGCTTTGGAGAAGGCAATGGCAACCCACTCCAGTGTTCTTGCCTGGAGAATCCCAGGGATGGGGGAGCCTGGTGGGCTGCTGTCTATGGAGTCGCACAGAGTTGGACACGACTGAAGCGACTTAGCAGCAGTAGCAGCAGAGGGAGTGATATTTCCTAATGCTTTTTTCATCACTGACTCAAAATCTCTTGGTGCAGAAACTGAATTATAGCAGCATTTAAAAATATACAAGAAAATGAAATAAAACAACTGTTCAAGGGGAAAAACATCAGTATTTTTTGCCATATTGAGTGGGTATGAGGGAATTGATCAAAATCTCTGTAATTGTGAACTGAGGAATTGAATGAGTACAGAGGTGGTAGTTTTCAGTGGGAAATATGCTTGACCTAGTCATGGTGACTTTGATTTCCCAGGCAGAGTATCCAAGGAGCTAATGACAGCAGGTCATCATTAAGAAATGGAGCAAAATAGTTTGAGAATACTGTGACTCTTTGGAGTCAAGTAGAAACTTTACCTTCTGACAAAAGAAAGGGCAAGATATTGGCTTCTAACATTCAGTCTTGAGGCTGCAGCCATGAATATCTGAAAGTTTAGTTAAGGTCTCTACACAACATATGTGTGAGTGTAATTGGGAGGCCAGATATGGAGAGGAGCAGTTCTGGGAATGGTGTTTTATATTTAAATTTAAAGGGATGAAATGTAAAACATCAAGGAAAGAAAGGATCTGAGTTGGATAAAAATGTGGGGATAATTTTTTAGAGGTGATATGCCTACATCCAAGATTTGAAAGAAAAAAAGGCAGAATTGGGCAGTGGACAGACATGAATTCAAAGTTAAAAAAAAACTAAACAAAAAGGAAATCTCTTGATAGTAAAATGATTCTGCTGAATCAGAGTCACCCATAGAAGAGTTCTATCTAGAAGTAATCCTCTTGTATCTTAGTGGAGAAACATTCACATTAATCCTTGGAATGAAAAAGGTTTTGATATAAGAGGTGGCCATGCTACTTGGATTTAGAAGAAAACCCTAAGAACAAAGCAGAGTAAATAATATTAGCTTGGATGGGATAAGAGGGGTCTGGAGAGGGAAGATGTGATAAGAAGCTTGGAGGGCAGAAAGAGGAGACCTTTCATAACACTTTGCCTTTATACAAGTATTCCTTTGTTCCTAGAATACTTTAATTTTTCCATCTAGAAAATTCTGGCAGTTTTTCATTTCAAATGAAATTGTGCCTTCTATGAGGTTTTCCTGAACTCCTTTTCCAGCATAGGTCATTTATTGCTCTTCCAGCTCTTACTGTATATGCAAATAAGCATTTATCTTTATACATTTGCTTTTTCATTTAACAAGTATTTACTGAATTGTCATCATGTTTGAGACACAACTCTGAATACTTGAAGTATATCACTGAACTAAACAACAAAATCCCTTGATCTCACAGAGTTTATATTCTCACAAAGGAGAGAAACAATAAATAATTGGGATAATAAATAAGTATACTTTATAATATGTTAAAGATGATAAATACAATTGAAAAAAATTAAAAGTAAAGTAGGGGAAGGTGATTTCAGTACAGGATATGGATGTAAGGAAGGAGGGAGATTGCAGTTTTATTTAGGGTGGTTCAGGTAGAACTGACTGAGAGAGTTAGATTTGGCCAAAAACTTGTAATAAATGAAAAAGACATTCAAGTGGATATTTGGTGAAAAAAAATTTAGGAAAAGGAAACATCTACAGCAAAGACAGTAAAATACCAAGCCACAGAAGAGAGGAAAAGAAAGACCTGATTTAATAATTTAAAAGGATAATTCATGTTGCTGCATCAGCATGAGGGTATTGAATGAACAAATGCAAATAAGAATAGCTGTTAGGAGACAATTACAGTAACAGAGGTGCATGATGACAGTATCTTAATTCAAGTGAGAAATAGATCCTGGATGTATGAGAGAAAGGTGGAAACAATGATGACTGTGAGAATTTTGGCCCATTAGCTGAGAGATTGCAATTGTAGTCATTTGAGATGGGGAAGACTATGGGCAGTGCCCATAGGAATTCATTTGGAGATGGCTACTAAATGATTAATAGGAGATGTACATAGGCAGTTAATAAGGGAGAGAAATATAAGGGAGAGAAATGTTGGTTGGGATATTCATTTAGAAATCAACACATATATGAGGGATGGGGGGTGGAGTTAAGCCATAGCACTGGATGACACTAATAAAGCAGTGAGTTTACAAAGAAATGAGAAAAGAAGAATTAATGCTGACCTCTGCAAACTATGGCATTAAAAAGGTAGGGCAAAGAGAAAACTTCCACTAAGGTATAAAGAAACCTAAAGTATAGCATCCTGAGGACCAAGTGATGAGAGTGTGTCAAGAGGCAGGATAGATCACCTCCATGAAAAATGGCTGAGAGTCTAAGGAAGCAAAGGAATAAGAGATGACAATTGGATGTATCAAATCTTAGCTAATTAGTGGCTATAGGATGGAGGCTTTGCTGCAGAGGATGTGGTGAAGGTTTAATTAGAATGAGTTTAAGAGTGAAGTAAGTCAGAGAAAGAGAAATATTGTATCTTACCACATATGTGGAAGATAAAAAAAGCAATACAAATAAATTTATTTACAAAACAGAAACAGACTCACAGACTTAGAGAAGAAATTCAGTGAGGAAGCCCCAGAGGAATAGTTAGGGATTGACATGTACACAATGCTGTTTTTAAAATGGATAACAAACAAGGACTTACTGTGGAGCACAGGGAACTCTGTTCGATATTATGCAATGATCTAAATGGGAAAATAATTTGGAAATGAAGAGATACATGTGTATGTAAACTGAGTCACTTTGTTGTACACCTGACTCTAACACAGCCTTGTTAATCAAGTGTACAGCAATAGAATAGTAAGAGAGGAATTAGAGGCAGTAAATATAGGCAGCTTATACATGGGAAGAGTTTATTACAGTGACAGAGAAGGAAATGGAGCAGTGGCTGTGGGGTAATTGAATCAAGAGATTCACTTCTCCTGTTTTTTTGTTTTGTTTTCTTTCATTTTTTGTTCCTTAACAAGTGAAAATAGTAGCATATTTCCACGATGTTCTAATAAACAGTTGTAAAGTAATTAGTTGGCTCTCCATTTTCTCTATTAGAATATTAGTTTCTCAACTTCAGATGCCATATTTTCTTTATTGATTTAGCCACTGTTCTAGGTATTAATATAATGCTTACAAACAGAAAATGTTCAATTAACTTTTGCTACATTGACCTCAACACAGTGAAATACAAATATTTACCATCTGTGAAGCAACAAATCAGAAAAGTGCATTTGAAGTTGGTGGAGGGAGAAAATGGTAAGAGGAACTGATAAAGTGGCCACAGCATGGAGTAGAAATGCAGAGACAGCTTTGCCTTCCAGTTTTTGGTGGCTCTTTTATTTACTTCAGTTCAGTTCAGTTCAGTTGCTCAGTCATGTCCAACTCTTTGCGACCCCATGAAACACAGCACACCAGGCCTCCCTGTCCATCACCAACTCCCAGAGTTCACTGAGACTCACGTCCATCAAGTCAGTGATGCCATCCAGCCATCTCATCCTCTGTCATCCCCTTCTCCTCCTGCCCCCAATCCCTCCCAGCATCAGAGTCTTTTCCAATGAGTCAACTCTTCGCATGAGGTGCCCAAACTACTGGAGTTTCAGCTTCAGCATCATTCCCTCCAAAGAAATCCCAGGACCGATCTCCTTCAGAATGGACTGGTTGGATCTCCTTGCAGTCCAAGGGACTCTCAAGAGTCTTCTCCAAAACCACAGTTCAAAAGCATCAATTCTTTGGCCCTCAGCCTTCTTCACAGTCCAACTCTCACATCCATACATGACCTCAGGAAAAACCATAGCCTTGACTAGACAGACCTTTGTTGGCAAAGTAATGTCTCTGCTTTTGAACATGCTATCTAGGTTGGTCATAACTTTCCTTCCAAGGAGTAAGCATCTTTTAATTTCATGGCTGCAGTCACCATCTGCAGTGATTTTGGAGCCCCCCAAAATAAAGTCTGACACTGTTTCCACTGTTTCCCCATCTATTTCCCATGAAGTGATGGGACCGGTTGCCATGATCTTTGTTTTCTGAATGTTGAGCTTTAAGCCAACTTTTTCACTCTCCACTTTCACTTTCATCAAAAGGCTTTTTAGTTCCTCTTCACTTTCTGCCATAAGGGTGGTGTCATCTACATATCTGAGGTTACTGATATTTCTCCCTGCAATCTTGATTCCAGCTTGTGTTTCTTCCAGCCCAGCATTCCTTATGATGTACTCTGCATAGAAGTTAAATAAGCAGGGTGATAATATACAGCCTTGACGTACTCCTTTTCCTATTTGGAACCAGTCTGTTGTTCCATGTCCAGTTCTAAGTGTTGCTTCCTGACCTGCATATAGGTTTCTCAAGAGGCAGGTCAGTGGTCTGGTATTCCCATCTCTTTCAGAATTTTCCAGTTTATTGTGATCCACACAGTCAAAGGCTTTGGCATAGTCAATAAAGCAGAAATAGATATTTTTCTGGAACTCTCTTGCTTTTTCCATGATCCAGCAGATATTGGTAATTTGATCTCTGGTTCCTCTGCCTTTTCTAAAACCAGCTTGAACCTCTGGAAGTTCACGGTTCACATATTGCTGAAGCCTGGCTTGGAGGATTTTGAGCATTACTTTATTAGCGTGTGAGATGAGTGCAATTGTGTGGTAGTTTGAACATTCTTTGGCATTGCCTTTCTTTGGGATCGGAATGAAAACTGACCTTTTCCAGTCCTGTGGCCACTGCTGAGTTTTCCAAATTTGCTGGCATATTGAGTGCAGCACTTCCACAGCATCATCTTTCAGGATTTGAAATAGCTCAACTGGAATTCCATCACCTCCACTAGCTTTGTTTGTAGTGATGCTTTCTAAGGCCCACTTGACTTCACATTCCAGGATGTCTGGCTCTAGGTCAGTGATCACACCATCGTGATCATCTTGGTCATGAAGATCTTTTTTGTACAGTTCTTCTGTGTATTCTTGCCACCTCTTCTTAATATCTTCTGCTTCTGTTAGGTCCATACCATATCTGTCCTTTTTCGAGCCCATCATTGCATGAAATGTCCCCTTGGTATCTCTCATTTTCTTGAAGAGATCTCTAGTCTTTCCCATTCTGTTGTTTTCCTCTATTTCTTTGCATTGATCGCTGAGGAAGTCTTTCTAATCTCTTCTTGCTATTCTTTGGAACTCTGCATTCAGATGTTTATATCTTTCCTTTTCTCCTTTGCTTTTTGCTTCTCTTCCTTTCACAGCTATTTGTAAGGCCTCCCCAGATGGCCATTTTGCTTTTTTGCATTTCTTTCCCATGGGAATGGTCTTGATCCCTGTCTCCTGTACAATGTCACGAACCTCAGTCCATAGTTCATCAGGCATTCTATCTATCAGATCTAGGCCCTTAAATCTATTTCTCACTTCCACTGTATAATCATAAGGGATTTGATTTAGGTCATACCTGAATGGTCTAGTGGTTTTCCCTACTTTCTTCAATTTAAGTCTGAATTTGGCAATAAGGAGTTCATGATCTGAGCCACAGTCAGCTCCTGCTCTTGTTTTTGCTGACTGTATAGAGCTTCTCCATCTTTGGCTGCAAAGAATATAATCAATCTGATTTCGGTGTTGACCATCTGGTGATGTCCATGTGTAGAGTCTTCTCTTGTATTTTTGTAAGAGGGTGTTTGCTATGACCAGTGCATTTTCTTGGCAAAACTCTATTAGTCCTTGCCCTGCTTCATTCCGTATTCCAAGGCCAAATTTGCCTGTTACTCCAGGAGTTTCTTGACTTCCTACTTTTGCATTCCAGTCCCCTGTAATGAAAAGGACATCTTTTTTGGGTGTTAGTTCTAAAAGGTCTTGTAGGTCTTCGTAGAACCATTCAACTTCAGCTTCTTCAGCATTACTGGTTAGGGCATAGACTTGGATTACTGTGATACTGAATGGTTTGCCTTGGAAACGAACAGAGATCATTCTGTCATTTTTGAGATTGCATCCAAGTACTGCATTTCAAACTCTTTTGTTGACCGTGATGGCTACTCCATTTCCTCTGAGGGATTCCTGCCCGCAGTAGTAGATATAATGGTCATCTGAGTTAAATTCACCCATTCCAGTCCATTTTAGTTCGCTGATTCCTAGAATGTCTACATTCACTCTTTCCATCTCTTGTTTGACCACTTCTAGTTTGCCTTGATTCATGGACCTGACATTCCAGGTTCCTATGCAATATTGCTCTTTACAGCATCGGACCTTGCTTCTATCACCAGTCACATCCGCAGCTGGGTATTGTTTTTGCTTTGGCTCCATCCCTTCATTCTTTCTGGAGTTATTTCTCCACTGATCTCCAGTAGCATATTGGGCCCTACTGACCTGGGGAGTTCCTCTTTCAGTATCCTATCATTTTGCCTTTTCATACTGTTCATGGGGTTCTCAAGGCAAGAATACTGAAGTGGTTTGCCATTCCCTTCTCCAGTGGACCACATTCTGTCAGATCTCTCCACCATGACTCACCCATCTTGGGTTACCCCACAGGCATGGCTTAGTTTCATTGAGTTAGATAAGGCTGTGGTCCTGGGGTGATTAGATTGACCAGTTTTCTGTTAGTATGGTTTCAGTGTGTCTGCCTTCTTATGCCCTTTTGCAATACCTACCATCTTACTTGGGTTTCTCTTACCTTGGGCGTGGGGTATCTCTTTATGGCTTCTCCAGCAAAGCACAGCCACTGCTCCTTACCTTGGATGAGGGGTATCTCCTCACCACTGCCCTTTCTGACCTTCCACGTGAGAAGCTCCTCTAGGCCCTCCTTAATCTCCCCTTTTCCTTGGCTAGGATTCTCACCAATGTCCAAAAGAGGTGAAACTCTGATCTACCTGCTTGAAAGAAGCTGTTAGACCTGTGTTTTCATAAGAAAATGGAATGGAGCTGGGGGTGAAAGCATTGATTCTTTGATGTCCAGAAAATTGAAGAAGAAAATTATTTAAAATTGGAAATAAAAATGTATGGTCCAAACGATGTAATCTTAGTGGAGTGAACTACCAATATTTTATTAGTATAAATGATCATTTATACCTCACACAAGGAATATGTATAAATTATGATATGAATCTGGTTGAGGAATATTTAAAATTTTAAAACCCTTATGACCAACCTAGATAGCATATTAAAAAGAGGAGACATTACTTTGCCAACAAAGGTCCATCAAGGGTATGGTTTTTCCAGTGGTCATATATGGATGTGAGAGTTGGACTATAAAGAAAGCTGAGTGCCAAAGAATTGATGCTTTTGAACTGTGGTATTGGAGAAGATTCTTGAGAGTCCCTTGGACTGCCAAGGAGAGCCACCCAGTCCATTCTAAAGGAGATCAGTCCTGGGTGTTCATTGGAAGGACTGATGTTGAAGCTGAAACTCCAATACTTTGGCCACCTGATGCAAAGAGCTGACTCATTTGAAAAGACTGTGCTGCTGGGAAAGATAGAAGGCAGGAGGAGAAGGGGATGACAGAGGATGAGATGGTTGGATAGCATCACCAACTCGATGGACATGGGTTTGGGTGGACTCCAGGAGCTGGTGATGGACAGGGAGGCTTGGCATGCTGCAGTTCATGGGGTTGCAGAGTCGGACATGATTGAGCAGCTGAACTGAACTGAACTGATAAATTTCATTGAGAAAGATAAATTGGTTATAGAATGGATTACAGTGGCCAAAAATGGGTTGTATAATTAGAGAAGACAATTTAAGTCTAGTTATGAAAGCGGACACTCTGAAGGAGGCTATTGACAACTGTTCGGGGGAGGGATAGAAACTCTGGCCTCATAGAGCATGTACTAAGATCGCTTATTCTGGAGATGCAGGGGAAGGACAAATTGGACTTTGAGGGTTTCCTTTTTCTTAGATATTCTTTGGCTCAACATTGTTTCTCATCCTTCCATAATTTACATTCCAGGGGTATGAATGGAGAGCAATGAAGCCCGGGAATTGGAGCCAGGTAACAGAGTTCATCATCTTGGGCTTTCCCCATCTTCAGGGTGTTCAGGCTTTTCTCTTTCTCTTGTTACTCCTAATCTACCTCACTACCGTCCTGGGAAACCTGCTGATATTCTTGGTGGTCTGCCTGGACTTCCAGCTCCATACACCCATGTACCTCCTTGTCAGCATCCTCTCCTTACTGGAGCTTGGCTACACAGCTGCCACCACCCCCAAGATGCTGTCAAACTTGCTCAGTGAGAAGAAGACCATTTCTTTCTCTGGATGCCTCCTGCAAATCTACTTCTTCCACTCTCTTGGGGCTACTGAATGCTATCTTCTCACAGCTATGGCTTATGACAGATACTTAGCCATCTGTCAACCCCTCCACTACCCTACTCGCATGACCCCAGCACTCTGTGTCAAGATTGCTGTCGGCTGTTGGTTGGGAGGCTTGGCTGGGCCAGTGGCTGAAATTTCCTTGGTCTCCCACCTCCCTTTTTGTGGTCTCAATCGTATTCAGCACATCTTTTGTGATTTCCCTCCTGTTCTGAGCTTGGCTTGTACTGACACATCGATCAACGTCCTAGTGGACTTTGTTATCAATTCTTGCAAGATCCTGGCCACCTTTCTGTTAATCCTCAGCTCCTATGTGCAGATCATCTGCACAGTGCTCAGAATTCCTTCAGCTGCAGGCAAGAAGAAGGCCTTCTCCACATGTGCCTCTCACCTCACTGTGGTCCTCATCTTCTATGGGAGCATCCTCTTCATGTATGTGCGGCTGAAGAAGAGCTACTCCCTGGACTATGACCGGGCCCTGGCTGTGGTCTACTCGGTGCTCACACCCTTCCTCAACCCCTTTATCTATAGCTTGCGCAACAAGGAGATCAAGGAGGCTGTGAGAAGGCAGTTAAAGAGGATGGGGATACTGGAGTGAAGGTGCAGGAAGCAGGCCAAGTGTGAAGCTGAGGATATGGTGACCTTGGGGGTCCTCAGTAGTCATAGATGAAATACAAAGTGTTCAGGGATTTTCTACATGGGCTACTGAACTGGGGCAAATGCTGCCTAGTTTTCAGTGATAGTACAGCTATTACAATGTCCACTGCAACCACATGTGACTTGGGATCAGAGACTGGCAATCCTCTCTAGCAATATGATACATTGCTGTGATTTTCAAATCCTGGATGTTTGTACACCGTTCTTTGGATGTTGGTCAAATCTATGTATGCCTTTTATATAAGCCTTTCAGATTTACTTGATTTAATGTAAATACATTTAGTCATATGATCAATAATAAAATTTCCTAAATACATCTTAGGGAAAAAAAGGTATTTCATGTATCGTTTACAATCATTTCATGTATACGGAACATCTATGTATTAAAATGCAAAATACTGATGTAGTAGAGAGAAGCTTTCTTTCAACATTACATATATCTAGGTTTAAATTCTAGTTCATTTAATCAGTTATTAAATACATAATTTCTATAACTCAAACTTTCTTAATTGATGAGTCAATTTCATCATTTGTTATTTTTGAAGGTTGTTTTGAGGATTACTGATAAGGTCTGTAAACCACAGTACAAAATGCCTGGCATAAACTGATAAAAAAAAAAAAAAGTTACATTTATTTTATTTCTTTAACTCTGCCCAGACCTCTCATCTTTACTCTGTTAGAACAACATCCAGGAAAACATAATTAAGCAAAAATATTTCCCAGATATTTTTCTTAAAAGGAAAAAAGGGGTAAACTAGCCAGAAGGAGAATTTGTGAGATGTGTTTATCTCAGTGGTCTTTTTTTTTTTAATTTAAATTTATTTATTTTAATTGTAGGCTAATTACAATATTGTATTGGTTTTGCCATACATCAACATGAATCTGCCATGGGTGTACATGTGTTCCCCATCCTGAACCCCCCTCCCACCTCCCTTCCCGTACCATCCCTCTGGGTCATCCCAGTGCACCAGCCCCAAGCATCCTGTATCCTGCATCGAACCTGGACTGGTGATTAGTTTCTTATATGATATTATACATGTTTCAATGCCATTCTCCCAAATCATCCCACCCTCTCCCTCTCCCACAGAGTCCAAAAGACTGTTCTATACATCTGTGTCTCTTTTGCTGTCTTGCATACAGGGTTATCATTACCATCTTTCTAAATTCCATATATATTATTAGTATACTGTATTGGTGTTTTTCTTTCTGGCTTACTTCACTCTGTATAACAGGCTCCAGTTTCATCCACCTCATTAGAACTGATTCAAATGTATTCTTTTTAATGGCTGAGTAATATTCCATTGTGTGTATGTACCACAGCTTTCTTATCCATTCATCTGCTGGTGGACATCTAGGTTGCTTCCATGTCCTGGCTATTATAAACAGTGCTGCAATGAACAGTGGGGTACATGTGTCTCTTTTAATTCTGGTTTCCTTGGTGTGTATGCCCAGCAGTGGGACTACTGGGTCATAAGGCAGTTCTATTTACAGTTTTTTTCAGGAATCTCCACACTGTTCTCCATAGTGGCTGTACTAGTTTGCATTCCCACAAACAGTGTAAGAGGGTTCCCTTTTCTCCACAACCTCTCTAGCATTTATTGCTTGTAGACTTTCGGATCACAGCCATTCTAACTGTCCCAGTAAAAAGTGTGAAAATGAAAGAGTCTGTGGCAGGAAATAGGATCACTTTTTATGTTGCACTACTTTATTTCATTTCAAGCTAATTACTTCCCTTAATGTATGAAAAATAATCCTATGGTTTAGCATATGAGAAATTCAAGTCTTTGATTATTATTTGGTGTTAGGGATTATTTATACATTGGCTATCTACTGTTGGTAGATTATCAAATGTTGACTGTAAGAAAATCTTTAATTCTGTGCAGAATTACATAGATCGACATAATAAAGAGCCCAAAGTATCTGTATTTCTGCAATCTTCCATCTGCCAACTCAGCACATATTTATTTAGCTATTAGTGTACATGGAACAACAGACTGGTTCCAAATAGGAAAAGGAGTACGTCAAGGCTGTATACTGTCACCCTGCTTATTTAACTTATATGCAGAGTACATCATGAGAAATGCTGGGCTGGAGGAAGCACAAGCTGGAATCAAGATTGCCGGGAGAAATATCAATAACCTCAGATATGCAGATGGCACCACCCTTATGGCAGAAAGTAAAGAGGAACTAAAAAGACTCTTGATGAAAGTGAAAAAGGAGAGTGAAAACATTGACGTAAAGCTTAACATTCAGAAAATGAAGATCATGGCATCCAGTCCCATCACTTCATGGCAAATAGATGGGGAAACAGTGGAAACAGTGTCAGACTTATTTTTTGGGGGCTCCAAAATCATTGCAGATGGTGATTGCAGCCATGAAATTAAAAGATGCTTACTCTTTGGAAGGAAAGTTATGACCAACCTTGATAGCATATTCAAAAGCAGAGACATTACTTTGCCAACAAAGGTTCATCTAGTCAAGGCTATGGTTTTTCCTGTGGTCATGTATGGATGTGAGCGTTGGACTGTGAAGAAAGCTGAGCACCAAAGAATTGATGCTTTTGAACTGTGGTGTTGGAGAAGACTCTGGAGAGTCCCTTGGACTGCAAGGAGATCCAACCAGTCCATTCTGAAGGAGATCAGCCCTGGGATTTCTTTGGAAGGAATGATACTGAAGCTGAAACTCCAGTACTTTGGTCACCTCATGTGAAGAGTTAACTCATTGGAAAAGACTCTGATGCTGAGAGGGATTGGGGGCAGGAGGAGAAGGGGACCACAGAAGATAAGATGGCTGGATGGCATCACTGACTCGATGGATGTGAGTCTGGGTGAACTCCGGGAGTTGGTGATAGACAAGGAGGCCTGGCGTGCTGTGATTCATGGAGTCGCAAAGAGTTGGACATGACTCAGCGACTGAACTGAACTGAACTGAACTGTATATCAAATGCTGTGCTAAACTTTACATAAAATGATGACATACAAAATAGATATTACCCTGTTTTTCTTTAAGTTCTTGTTCTTAGAGATGTTTTCAAAGAGTTGAAGATTCTAGACATTAAATTTGTGCTCAATTTATAATTAGTTACAATTAATTGATTTAAGTTGTGGCAATTAGTAATTAAATATTCATGCACTCTCTTGCCAGGTGATGCTACTGGTAAAGAACCTGCCTATCAATACAGGAGATATAAGAGACATGGGTTTGATTCCTGGGTTTGGAAGATCCCCTGGAAGGGCATGGCAACCCTCTCCAGTACACTTGCCTAGAGAATCCCATCTACAGAGAAGCCTGGCAGGCTACAGTTCATAGGTCTCAAAGAGTTGGACATGACTAAAGCGACTTAGCATAAACACATGCAATCTCTACTCAAATTAGTCACATTTAAGATGAAAACTGAAGGATAAATCACAATTAGACATATTTATGAAAGAAGTAATTGGAATAATTATTTCTATTTTATAAAATTGGAAATTTAGACTTAGATAAAACACCTGCCAAAACTATAGAGCAAGTCAGAATCAGGGACTCTGCATATGAAAACAAAGTCTTATAAACAAATTCTATTTCAAAATATAGATATTTTACTGATTAATTTCTCTGAACATAGTGATTTTAAGTGGATGGGATGGAAGGATTGGGAAGAGATTATTGAAAGGAGATAACATTATCAACAATAAATGTTATCTCTTGGACCTTTTTTACTTTACCCTGTATGGAAGTTGATTAGTCCAAAGATATAAGATATATGGGATGGGATGTAGCATAGCAAAATGAATAATAAAAAGTTTATTTTTAAAGGAAAAATAAGTATTGAATTTAGGAATATCACTGGCTAAACTGATTTAAACCAAGGTTTTGCACAACCAACCAGCTTTATGCAGACCTGGTGCTTTGTTCCTGGAGAAATGAAATTTAAATGCAGATAATGAGGTTCTCCAATCACAGTTTTAGAGAAGTAGTGTTTAATTCCATGCTCTGATGTTACTATTTTGCTAAAGGGTTTAGTTATAGCTCTGATCATTTTTCAGTTACAAAATGTAAAGAATTATGTCTTCAAAGACAGTAAACTTCCAACATGGGGAGATGTGATCACATTTTAGCTAGGACTCTGTAATCTATGTGTACAATGGCAAGGTGTTCTTTAGTTTGTGCCAAAAGTTCATACAACAATTTCAGTGCTTGGCCTTGGGTAACTCATGTTATGAAATTTGGGTAACTCAGCATCTGCTATTGGGATTTCAGAAAGCAAAAACTAAAGATTGAATGGTATTCCCTAGAGATGTACAAAATGAGGGGCCTGGAAGTAGTTTTCAGTTTAGAACAATAGTAAAAGAAAAAAAAAGCATTGATTAATAGTAACTAATATTTAATAAGAACTATAGACATTGTGCTTGGCATTTTATATATCTTACAGCATTTAATCCTCAAAAGCCTTGAAGATCCCATATTATAGAGACTGACACTGTAGCTCAGGACACCTATGCTAGTTCCCCATGGTTGTACAGCTAGCAAGTGGAAAAGTAAAGATTCATGTTCAGACAGTATAATCTCAAATTCTCAATCTTAGACGACATTAAGTTTACTCTAATAAGGAGAAGCAATCTGAAAATTAGAGCTATCCAACATTGTAGGAGACCACCTTGGTTAAGTGTTCAAGCAGAGATTAGATTACATTTGTTCAGATATGCTGAATAGTAATTCCTCATCAGTTAAGTTCAGTTCAGTCGCTCAGTCGTGTCCAACTCTTTGCGACCCCATGAATCGCAGCACACCAGGCCTCCCTGTCCATCATCAGCTCCTGGAGTTCACTCAGACTCATGTCCATCGAGTCAGTGATGCCATCCAGCCATCTCATCCTCTGTCGTCCCCTTCTCATCCTGCCCCCAACCCGTCCCAGCATCAGAGTCTTTTCCAATGAGTCAACTCTTCGCATGAGGTAGCCAAAGTACTGGAGTTTCAGCTTTAGCATCATTCCTTCCAAAGAAATCCCAGGGCTGACCTCCTTCAGAAAGGACTGGTTGGATCTCCTTGCAGTCCAAGGGACTCTCAAGAGTCTTCTCCAACACCACAGTTCAAAAGCATCAATTCTTCGGCGCTCAGCTTTCTTCACAGTCCAACTCTCACATCCATACATGACCACAGGAAAAACCATAGCCTTGACTAGCCGGACCTTTGTTGGCAAAGTAATGTCTCTGTTTTTGAATATGCTATCTAGGTTGGACATAACTTTCCTTCCACGGAGTAACATCAGGTGTAGAGATAACTTGATGTCTCCAAAGGTAAACTTGGAGTTCAGAACAAATGGGGAAAATAGCTACTCTCTTGTTCTAATGTCCTTAAACAGAAAGCAAAGGCACTATTATACATAGGAGATACTCTTATCCTGAGATAGGGCTGGGTCTAGGAAATTGTTAAGAGCATGAAGCAGTTAAGACTAATCATTAGCCTGATGATTATCTTAGACTAATCATTATCTTAGTCTTGCTCCTCTGAATACTGCATCAACCTGTTTGACACATCCTCTCTTCTTCATTCCTTCTCCTTTTGCTACTTTAGGCTGATATGGATACTCAGTTTTTACCAAGACCATCTTTTCTGTGTTCTTCGTTTGTTCTCACAGGTATTGATACACCTTTGTCAGTCAGCCCAGCTTCTCAATCAGTCAGTCACTTAGCCAACAGCAAACCTTGGATAGTCAAAAGATGCTATGCTGAATGGTGTAACATTCAGAAGGATGAGGAAACCTTATCCCTGTGGATCCTTAGTCCAATGGGAGATGGGCAGTAAGCAAGAAACAGCATGACAAGCAAAAAGATAGAAAATAAGTCACATCAAAACAAGGGCATATATTGGTCCTGATGTCAGTACCCAGAATATCATACTTGAATATGAGGAATCTTTCTTGAAGCTTGCAGTTAATATTGAGAAGTAGAGGACAATAATAGTAAAAACAATAATTTCTGAGCTTCAGTGACAAAAGTTAAGGTTCAGTTCAGTTCAGTTCAGTCTCAGTCATGTCTGACTCTTTGCAACCCAATGAATCGCAGCACGCAAGGCCTCCCTGTCCACCACCAGCTCCCAGAGTTCACTCAGACTCACTTCCATCGAGTCAGTGATGCCATCCAGCCATCTCATCCTCTCTTATCCCCTTCTCCTCTTGCCCCCAATCTGTCCCAGCATCAGAGTCTTTTCCAATGAGTCAACTCTTCGAATGAGGTAGCCAAAGTACTGGAGTTTCAGCTTTAGCATCATTCCTTCCAAAGAAATCCCAGGGCTGATCTCCTTCAGAATGGACTGGTTGGATCTCCTTGCAGTCCAAGGGACTCTCCAGAGTCTTCTCCAACACCACAGTTCAAAAGCATCAATCCTTTGGTGCTCAGCCTTCTTCACAGTCCAACTCTCACATCCATACATGACCACAGGAAAAACCATAGCCTTGACTAGATGGACCTTTGTTGGCAAAGTAATGTCTCTGTTTTTGAATATGCTATCTAGGTTGGTCATAACTTTCCTTCCAAGGAGTAAGCGTCTTTTAATTTCATGGTTGCGGTCACCATCTGCAGTGATTTTGGAGCCCCAAAAATAAAGTCTGACACTGTTTCCCCATCTATTTCCCATGAAGTGATGGAGAATCAATATGCTAGATTGAAAGAGAGAAGAAAGGATTGAAAAAAAGATACATATTCAAAGAGGCTTGAAGAACAAATACTAAATGTTTAGAAGATTTAGATGAAATAAAATAGCCTAAAGCTGGGAACACTGAGTCTATAGGGACCATTTTATGTTAAGAAAAATGTAAATTCAATGAATAACAGCACTCATTAAAATAGCAACAATAATTATTTATCAGACTCTGAGGCCGAAGAATTGATGCTTTTGAACTGTGGTGTTGGAGAAGACTCTTGAGAGTCCCTTGGACTGCAAGGAGATCCAACCAGTCCATTCTGAAGGAGAAAAGTCCTGGGTGTTCTTTGGAAGGAATGATGCTAAAGCTGAAACTCCAGTACTTTGGCCACCTCATGCGAAGAGTTGACTCATTGGAAAAGACTCTGGTGCTCGGAGGGATTGGGAGCAGGCGGAGAAGGGGATGACAGAGGATGAGATGGCTGGATGGGATCACCGACTTGATGGACGTGAGTTTGAATGAACTCCGGGTGTTGGTGATGGACAGGGAGGCCTGGTGTACTGTAATTCACGGGGTCGCAAAGAGTCAGACACGACTGAGAGACTGAACTGAACAAAAATCAGAAACAAAAATCAAAAACACTGATATGATAGCCACTAATTAAATCCTGTGCACTTAACAGAGTACCTAACATAGAACTGCTAGTCAAACATTTTTTTTCTTAAATCTTGAAATCTCGAGGAGCAAACTGTTTCATCACTTTTTGTTTAATAGTTATCATATTTACTGAATATCCTATTTCATTTGGAAGGTTAGGTTTAGTAATTGGTCCAGAATGAAAGCCATGTAAAGTGAGCACAATATCTTGGCAAATAAAGACCTGACTCTGGGATCAGGTAGAATTGAATTTTTGCTCTGGATTCCTAATAATAAGCTCCACATACTTGAACTATTGAAACTGTGTTTCATGTTTTCCATTTGTAAAACAAAAAGATTTAATATTTATTTCACAGAGTTGTTGTAAGAATAAATGAGTAATACATTTAAGATCTTTATCTTAAATTAAAAAAAAAAAATCTTAGCTCTTATACATGTCAAGAAGCCCTAGAGCTAGGAATGAGTTTAGTCTTTCCCACATCTGACTCATCATTAGAATATTCTTGGAAACTTCTCAGAAATGCACAAGAATGGTTTTCACTTTCAGATTTTCTGAGTCATAAGTTCTGATGATCAATCAGTTCCAGGAACCATGTAATTTTAAAGACAAGGAAATGACACAGCTTAGTGGCAGAAAAAGACAGAATATTTTGTCCTTGAACCCTATAGTTGAATAGTCTTTCTACAATCACCTGAGGACTAGGAAATTCACAAAGGAAAGAACCCATGACTCCTAGTACTCATTAAAGACTGGTAAGGTTTCATGAAACTTTGAGAAAAAGAAATGGATATAATTTATTTTCTTAAACACAGAGTATATTAAATGAACACATGTATTTATTGGGGGCAGAGCATGAAGTAGAATCCTGAAGTTAAGTCCCAGCTCTGTCACTAATGATCTATAAGACTTTAGGCAGATCATTAAACTTCTTTGAACCTTTGTTCCAACATTTAATATGGTGATATCTGACCTAATTGCTTTTTTTTTTTTCAAGTCAAGAGGATTCATATATGTGAAAATATTTAAAATAGTAAATTACTAGAGGAAATAGTGGACTATTATTAATTACTATGCCACTCTATTGGGTTAAAATTCTATACAGATGGTATACAAGATCAGAACATGGCCATTGAGTTGAATTTGTGCATTAAATAAGCTAAAAGTGAAGATGTTTTCTCTGTAGTTTCAGGAAATTGTTTATTGATGTGGAATGTGGAACTGCATGGGGTTCATCATTGGAAAGAGGATTCAGATCAGATCAGATCAGACCAGTTGCTCAGTCGTGTCTGACTCTTTGCAACCCCATGAATCGCAGCATGCCAGGCCTCCCTGTCCATCACCAACTCCCAGAGTTCACTGAGACTCACATCCATCAAGTCAGTGATGCCATCCAGCCATCTCATCCACTGTCGTCCCCTTCTCCTCTTGCCCCCAATCCCTCCCAGTATCAGAGTCTTTTCCAATGAGTCAAGGGGAAAAGCTAACAGCAATATCAAGAACCATGATGTCTTTTATGCTTCTTCAGTCCTGCTCTCTGGCCTCATCAGCACTTCGGACCACAGAAAACAAGGGCAGGAGTCTTGCTAATAGAGTGTGAGGAAGAAGCCTGCCTGCATCATAAAGCAGGAAAACCCATGTATACTGCTTTCAGCTACCACAACTACATCAATGTAAATAAGCTCTGCAATCGCTACCAATGACTTGGATGCAGCAGTTTCTCATCCTTGTTTATAATAATAGAACAAGTAGTTGTGACAATAGAAAAAGAGCATAATCATGAACAAGACAAAGGACAGTGCAAAGCTGAACTTCCTAGAGTTTTTTTCAGAGTCTAGAGAGATCTCGATCTATCTCTTAACCCCACCAGCCCTCTTCTGATAGCCAAAGAGCCTCCCAATTGCATCTTTCATATCCTTATTTCTCAGGCTATAGATAATGGGGTTGAAGAAGGGAGCGAGGATAACAAAAGTGACAGCAATTGCTGTGTCCCAAAACACAGAGTAGGTGGCTGAGAATCGCAAGTACATGACAGCCACACTGCCAAAAAACAGCAAGAACACAGCAAGGTGGGCAGCACAGGTAGAGAAAGCTTTGTGGCGGCCTTCAGCCGAGGGCATTTGCAGAATCACCACAATGATCCGGAGGTAGGATAGGGCGATGACCAGGAAGGAGGCCAGGATCTCCACTGCATGGATGGCATCCATAATGACCACCAGGGATGTATCTGTGCAGGCCAAGTTCAGCACAGGGATGAAGTCACAGAAGATCTGCTGGATCTGATTGGAGCCACAGAAAGGCAGGGCGCCAATCCATGCAATTTCAGGGAGCACAAGGAGGAAGCCACAGAGGCAGGATCCAGCTGTCAGATGGACACAGAGTTTGGGAGTCATAATGTTTGGGTAATGGAGGGGGTTGCAGATAGCTATGTACCTGTCAATTGCCATTGCTGTCAGGACACAGCCTTCTGTGATGCCAAGTGAGTGGAAGAAGTACATCTGCAGAAAGCAACCAGCAAGAGAGATGGCTTTCTGCTCACTGACTAGGCAAGAGAGAATCTTGGGGATGGTGGTTGTGGTATACCAGATCTCCAGGAAAGAGAGGACACGGATGAAGAAATACATGGGGGTGTGCAAGGCCGCATCCAGCTGGGTAATAATGAATATCATTAGGTTTCCAGTTACGATAAATCCATAGATGAGAAGCAAGAGAATAAAGAATAAGAGGCCACCTTCATGTAAATGTGGGAACATAGAGAAGAGGAACTCAGTCACCCTTGTCTGATTCTCACTGGTCATCACCTGTGTCACCTGGGAAGGGAAGAAAGGAGACCAGAACTCCTGAAATTGGGATGGTGATTACTTATTGAAAATTGCTTTGCTCTTTTCTGTAATCAGTTACTTAACCTGATGCTGGGGCCCTAAACAGGCCAGTTAGAAATCTCTCCAGTTGCACCTTTATGCAGGAACATCTGAAATGTTTGCTTTTGCACCCCTAAATGAATCTTTTTGTAATCATCTTCAAATGATATGAAGAAAACACAAAGCAGCACACAATTTTAATTCTCTTGAATTATTTTCTGGAGGTGCAGTCAATTTTTTTAATTTCTGAGGTTTTTGTCCCACTCTGTGTTTAGCTTTAAAACATGTACCTTTCTTTTTGACTATTGTCAATTTCTGTTATTTAGAAAAGCAATTAAAAAATATAAAACACCATCAGAAACATTTCACTCATTAAGTCTTCAGTTGGTCACTCATACTTTCTAGCTCTGCTATCTAATCTAGGATTGGCTACCTTTATCACTCTGCCTCTCTTCTGTTGGTTTCATAGCAGCAAGTCTATTTTCCATTTAGAACATAGGAACCCAGACACAAGAAAGCATCCCTCCTCTCCTCTGCTTTCTCTGTAACTCCCTCTCCTTCTCTTCTCTCAGTGGTTGATATTGATAGGTGCTCAGATAAAGAGTCTCTTCAGAATCACAGTATATCTGAAAAGTGGCCATCGAATTTTGGACAAACATGTAATTTCAACCTTGCGCATCCCATTCCTCCTAGAAAGACCACATCTAAGAACCAAAGGGAGGAGGAGATCATCCTGACATAAAAAAAAAAAAAAAAAAAGCTTCTCGAATAACTTTGGCAATCTTGGGAAGAAAATGTCACAAAAGTCAGCTGCAATAGAAATCAGGCCAACATCTAGTTGTTTGGAAGAAAGGGCAACTAAATTTTTTGAAAGGCTAATTAAACTTAAGTATAGAACTATGCTTACCTATTAACTATTTTAACATCTTTTTGACTGGTCTTACCTACATGAAGTCATTCCACAGATGAATATTTCTATGCATGGTCTTACTGTCCCTTGTCTTTTCAAAAACATTAAAGGATAAACCCAAAGATCATAGCCTTATATTTATTGTCTTTTCTCATCAGGTTCCAATCAATTTTTTTCTTTTTCTTACCTTTTATGGATTTAAATTTATTTATTAATTTTAAAAAGTATTGAGGTGTAGTTACTTCATGATGTTGGTCAGTTTCAGGTGTACAGCAATGTGAATCAGTTATACATATACATAGATCCATTATTTTTCAGATTCTTTTCCCATCTAGGTCACTGGAGAGTACTATGTAGAGTTCCCTGTGTTATACAGCAGGTCTTTATTCAGTTCAGCTCAGTTCAGTTGTTCAGTCGTGTCTGACTCTTTGTGACCCCATGAACTGCAGCACGCCAGGCCTCCCTGTCCATCACCAACTCCCAGAGTTTACCCAAACTCATATCCATTGAGTCAATGATGCCATCCAACCATCTCATTCTCTGTTGTCCCCTTCTTCACCTGCTTTCAATCTTTCCCAACATCAGGGTGTTTTCAAATGAGTTAGCTCTTTGCATCAGGTGGCCAAAATATTGCAGTTTCAGCTTCAACATCAGTCCTTTCAATGAACACCCAGGACTGATTTCCTTTAGGATGGACTGGTTGGATCTCCTTGCAGTCCAGGGGACTCTCAAGAGTCTTCTCCAGCACCACAGCTCAAAAGCATCAATTCTTCTGCGCTCAGCTTCCTTTATACTCTTACATCCATATATGACTACTGGAAAAACCAAAGCCTTGACTAGATGGAACTTTGTTGACAAAGTAATGTCCCTGCTTTTTAATATGCTGTCTAGGTTGGTAATAACTTTCCTTCCAAGGAGTAAGGATCTTTTAATTTCATGGCTGCAATCACCATCTGCAGTGATTTTGGAGCCCCCCAAAATACAGTCAGCCACTGTTTCCACTGTTTCTCCATCCATTTGCCATGAAGTGTTGGGACCGGATACCATGATCTTAGTTTTCTGAATGTTGAGGTCTAAGCCAACTTTCTCACTCTCCTCTTTCACTTTCATCAAGAGGTTCTTTAGTTCTTCTTCGCTTTCTGCCATAAGGGTGGTATCATCTGCATATCTGAGGTTATTGATATTTCTCCCGACAAACTTGATTCCAGCTTGTGCTTCCTCCAGCCCAGCATTTCTCATGATGTACTCTGCATGTAAGTTAAATAAGCAGGGTGACAATATACAGCCTTGATGTACTCCTTTTCCTTTGGAATCAGTCTGTTGTTCCATGTCCAGTTCTAACTGTTGCTTCCTGATCTGCATATAGGTTTCTCAAGAGGGAGGTCAGGTGGTCTGGTATTCCCATCTCTTTCAGAATTTTCCATAGTTTATTGTGATCCACACAGTCAAAGACTTTGCCATAGTTAACAAAGCAGAAATAGATGTTTTTCTGGAACTCTCTTGCTTTTTCGATGGTCCAGCGGATGTTGGCAATTTGATCTCTGGTTCCTCTGCCTTTTCTAAAACCAGTTTGAACATCTGGAAGTTCACGGTTCAAGTATTGCTGAAGCCTGGTTTGGAGAATTTTGAGCATTACTTTACTAGTGTGTGAGATGAGTGCAATTGTGTGGCACTTTGAACATTCTTTGTCATTGCCTTTCTTTGGGTGGAAAGAAAACTGACCTTTCGAGTCCTGTGGCCACTGCTGAGTTTTCCAAATTTGCTGGCATATTGAGCGTAGCACTTTCACAGTATCATCTTTTAAGATTTTAAATAGCTCAATTGGAATTCAATCACCTCCACTAGCTTTGCTTGTAGTGATACTTCCTAAGGCCTACTTGACTTCACATTCCAGGATGTCTGGCTCTAGGTGAGTGATCACACCATCATGATTATCTGGGTCATGAAGATCTTTTTTTTACAGTTCTTCTGTGTATCCCTGCCACCTCTTCTTAATATCTTCTGCTTCTGTTAGGTCCATACAATTTCTGTCCTTTATCGAGCCCATCTTTGCATGAAATATTCCCTTGGTATCTCTATTTTTCTTTAAGAGATCTCTAGTCTTTCCTATTTTATTGTTTTCCTCTATTTCTTTGCGCTGATCACTGAGGAAGGCTTTCTTATCTCTTCTTGCTATTCTTGGAACTCTGCATTCAAATGGGTATATTTTCCCCTTTCTCCTTTGCTTTTCACTTCTCTTCTTTTTACAGGTATTTGTAAAGCTTCCTCAGACAACCATTTTGCTTTTTTGCATTTCTTTTTCTTGGGATTAGTCTTGATCCCTGTCTCCTGTACAATGTCACGAACCTCATTCCATAGTTCATCAGGAACTCTGTCTATCAGGTCTAGTCCCTTAAATCTATATCTCACTTCCACAGTATAATCAATCATAAGGGATTTGATTTAGGTCATACCTGAATTGTCTAGTGGTTTTCCCCACTTTATTCAATTTAAGTCTGAATTTGGCAATAAGGATTTCATGATCTGAGCCACAGTCAGCTCCTGGTCTTGTTTTTGCTGACTGTATAGTGCTTCTCCATTTTTGGCTGCAAAGAATATAACCAATTTGATTTTGGTGTTGACCATCTGATGAAGTCCACGTGTAGAGTCTTCTCTTGTGTTGTTGGAAGAGGGTGTTTGCTATGACCAGTGCGTTCTCTTGGCAAAACTCTATCAGCCCTTTCCCTGTTTCATTCTGCTTTCCAAGGCCAAATTTGCCTGTTACTCCAGGAGTTTCTTGACTTCCTACTTTTGCATTCCAGTCCCCTACAATGAAAAGGACATCTTTTTGGGGTGTTAGTTCTCAAAGGTCCTGTAGGTCTTCATAGAACCATTCAGCTTCAGCGTCTTCAGCTTTTCTGGTCAGGGCATAGACTCGGATTACCGTGATACTGAATTGTTTGCCTTGGAAATGAACAGAGATCATTCTGTCATTTTTGAGATTGCATCCAAGTATTGCATTACTCCATTTCTTCTAAGAAATTCCTGCCCACAGCAGTAGATATAATGGTCATCTGAGTTAAATTAACCCATTCCAGTCCATCTTAGTTCGCTGATTCCTAGAATGTCGATGTTCACTCTTGCCATCTCCTGTTTGACCACTTCCAATTTGCCTTGACTCATGGACCTAACATTCCAGGTTCCTATGCAATATTGCTGTTTACAGCATTGGACCTTGCCTCTATCACCAGTGACATCCATAACTGGATATTGTTTTTGCTTTGGCTCCATCTCTTCATTCTTTCTGGAGTTATTACTCCACTTATCTCCAGTAGCATATTGGGCACCTACTGACCTGGGGAGTTCGTCTTTCAGTGTTCTTTTTTTTTTTTTTTTTTTTGCTTTTCATACTGTTCATGGGGTTCTCAAGGCAAGAATACTGAAGTGGTTTGCCATTTCCTTCTCCAGTGGACCACATTCTGTCGGACCTCTCCACCATGACCTGTCTGTCTTTGGTGGCCCCACATGGCATGGCTTAGTTTCTTTGAGTTAAACAAGCTGTGGTCCGTGTGATCAGATTGGCCAGTTGTCTGTGTTGTGGTTTCAATCTGTCTGCCCTCTGATTCTCTCTCTCAGAGCCTAGCATCTTATTTGGGTTTCTTTTACCTTGGATGGGGTATCTCTTCACGGCTGCTCCAGCAAAGCACAGCCGCTGCTCCTTACCTTGGACATGGGGTAGCTCCTCTTAGCCGCTGCCCCTGACCTATTTTATATATTTTTGAATAACACAATAGTACTGTGTCTATGTTAATTCCCATCTCTCAATTTATCCCTCCTGGCCCCCTTTCCCCTGGTAACTATACATTTGTCTTCTATATCTGTGGCTCTATTTCTGCTTTGTAAATAAGTTTATTTGCTCCATTTTTTGGATCCACATATGAGCAGTATTTGTCTTTCACTGTCTACTAGTCAAAGTTTTAAGCCAAATATTTTTCTATATGCCCATCAGCTCTGCCATATAGGACCAATTTCCTGCATTTTATTTTTATATCATTCTTTTTTCCATTTTCTTGATCTCTTCCTATTGGAATCCAATTACCAATATCCAGTAAATGGTCCCATTATCATAAAAGTCTCACTAAGTCTCACTGCCAGAAGTAAACATTCTTTCTTAAGAATACTTTATATTTTATTGTTTCATGATATTTAACACATCTTTTTTCCATTTTCCCCTGGTGGCTCAGATGGTATCTGCCTGCAATGCAGGAGACCCACATCAGATAGCAAAGAATATGCCAGCAATGCTGGAGACCTGGGTTTAAGTCCTGATTCTGGAAGATCCCCTGGAGGAGGTAATGGCAATCCACTCCGATATTCTTACCTGGGAAATCCCATGGACAGAGGAGCCTCATAGGCTATAGACCATGAGGTCACAAAGAGTCAGGCATGGTTGAAGCAATTGAGCAGGCATGCATGCATGCTAGGGAGATTATTATTGTTGTTTTACAGGTAGACAAATTGAGAACCAGAGGGGAAAAGTAATTTCCCAAAGTCACATAGCTAGGATCCAAAGCAATAACTGGAATGTTGGTCTTTGGGCCTTTAGTCACTATTATTATCTGTGCCACACTGGGCAGTTTCGATCAGGGTTCAGCATTCGCTGTATTTCCTTCTCTGAGTCCCACTACGTGTTTACGACTGCCCTAGGTATGAGATGAGAGAGCTAATGTGTTTTTCCCCAGCTCAGGTCAAACAGAGGTTAAAACAAATGTATTGAAGACTAGGAAAATTAGTTTTAGAAGATGCCTCTTACCATATGTCTCAAGCCTGGAGGAAGAAAGATAGGAGAGCCAGGTTTTGGAAGGGAGCAGGCACCAGTGAAGTAGAAGGGCAGAGGGCATGGACTGAGAAAGGTGTGAGCAATCTGAGTTTTCTCTGTTGGAAGCAGTCACATTTTTGTCTCTTGTGTGTTATCTTTTCTCAGCCTAAAGTCCCAGAGAATGGCCATCCTGAGTAGTCATTATAGAGAACACAGATGGATAAAGTAAGAGACCATGGAGCTATGAAAAGTGGAATTTTAGAGCTAAGTGGCTTAACTAGAGTGACTATTTCTTACTTTGAGTGAGTATCTTCTCACTAGCAAGTTTACATTGTTATCTATCATCTGTACATCAGTTCAATTACATTCATATATTTATTGATCCTCTGCTAGGTGCCAGTCACTGCTGAAGGTTTGTGCATAAGTGTGTGCTAAGCCATGTCTGAGTCTTTGCAACCCAATCAACTGTATCCTGCCAGGCTCCTCTGTCCATGGGATTTTCCAGGCACAAATACCAGAGTGGGTTGCCATGCCCTACTCTAGGGGATCTTCCCAACCTAGAGATAGAACCTGTGTCTTTTACATCTTTTGCATTGGCAGGTAGGTTCTTTACCACTAGTGACACCTTGGAAGCTCGCTGAAGCCTTAAGGGCTATATAAAGTTGAATAAACATTAATTTTTACTCCTGAGACACATAAAGAACATTTAAGAAAATCCTAAAATGACAGTTAATCAGCAGTGCCCAAGGAGTTCAGCCTAAAGATTTTCATTGTAGAGTAAAAATAGACTTGAATTAGATTGCAGTCCTGGAAATAAAGAAGTAAAATTCTCTTTAAGTCCCCAGGAACCCACAATTCTTTGGACTTTAAAATTTTAGTGTTGGAAAGACCTTAGATATCATTAGTATCTTCATCTGTTAGATGAACAATATTCTTCCTAATATCCTTTCTAATTTCTTTACTTATTCTAATTTCTTTACTTATTCTAATTTCTTTGCTTATATAATACAGTTCTAAACATATGAAGTTTTACTCCATATTCTGAGAAAATTTTACCATGAAAGAAAATTTAACTTGAAAAAACAGGTTAATTTGGGTACCAAACGCAGGTTAGC
This sequence comes from Bos mutus, assembly GCF_027580195.1. NCBI lineage: Eukaryota > Metazoa > Chordata > Mammalia > Artiodactyla > Bovidae > Bos > Bos mutus. The sequence goes on along the minus strand of NC_091619.1, from coordinate 1,984,166 downwards.
ATGCTCCACTGGCTTACCACGTACCTTGCCTGATACCACAAGAATCGTCCTCAGAATCTCTGTGACAACCTGCCCCTTCTGCTAGTTTGTCAGTGAGACTATAGATGTTTCTGCACTCTCTTTCTGGAGTATCTAGAATGGAAAAATTATCTTGCTTGGGAGTTTCTCTTTAGATAACACAGGATCTTTAAAATGTGATGCATCTCATTCTCCACTCTAAGGGACCTATTAGAGGAAGCATGTCACATGGTAACTAGACATTCCTGAGGGGGTCAGGTCTCAAAACTTTCCTGTGGGTAAATAATCTTATCTCTCATAGGGGAGTATAGATCTAGGCACTGGGGCCCAGAATGACAATGGGTGTCAGAACAGACTTCTTTCAAGATCACACCTCTCTGAAACAGACCACCAGCAAACAGTACTTTCTTCTCAGCCTTTCACTCATTTTTCACTATGTTTTCCACTTTGGCTGAGATGATGATAATGATGATGATAATAATATATTTTTGAAGTTTTAAATACACATTCATTTAATTCTTTTTTTAAATTTATTGTTTAATTGGAGGATAATTACAAGGTGCTGGTTTCTGCCATAAAACTATGTGAATGTGTCATAATTTTATATATTTGATTGTGGCTCAGATCATGAACTTCTTATTGCAAAATTCAGGCTTAAATTGAATAAAGTAGGGAAAACCACTAGACCATTCAGGTATGACCTAAATCAAATCCCTTATGACTATACAGTGGAAATGACAAATAGATTCATGGTATTAGAATTGATAGAGTGCTTGAAGAACTATGGACAGAGGTTCCTAGCATTGTACAGGAGGCAGTAACCAAAGCTGTCCCCAAGAAGAAGAAATGCAAAAAGGCAAAATGGTTGTTTGAGGAGGCCTTACAAATAGCTGAGAAAAGAAGAGAAGTGAAAGGCAAAGAAGAAAAGGAAAGATATACCCATTTGAATGCAGAGTTCCAAGAATAGCAAGGAGAGATAAGAAAGTCTTCCTAACTGATCAATACAAAGCAATAGAGGAAAACAATAGAATAGGAAAGATTAGAGATCTCTTAAAAAAATCAGAGATACCAAGGGAACATTTCATGCACAATGGGCACAATAAAGGACAGAATAGTACGGACCTAATAAAAGCACATGAGATTAAGAAGAGGTGGCAAGAGTACACAGAAGAACTGTACAAAAATGATCTCAGTGACCCAGATAACCACAATGGTGTGACCACTCACCTAGAACCAGACATATGTGTGTGTGTATATATATACACACACATATCATCTCCCTTTTGAGCCTCCCTCCCCTTCATTTAATTCTTTAGAAAAAGAATTTGTAAGTTTAAAATGATTAACATGGGTAAATTTTATATTACACACTTTTTACCACAATTAAATATAAAAAGCTGTTTGTATGAGATAGCCAAGACAAGAGTTATTCCCATTTTACACATGGAATAATTCAGAGCAGTTAAAGGCTTGCTCCAGTTCACATAGCCAAAAAATGCAAAGGCAAAATTGAACCTTGAGCCTCAAAACTCAAAATTAGCTAAAGATTAACCTTTCCCTTTGATTGCAACTTTAATTGTTCCCAAATATATATTCTCCAAAATGATCTTTCACTTAACTTGCAGTATCATTTAATAGGACTTGGTTTAACTAAGAAGAAAGGCAGGGAAAATAAGGACATTCCTGGGCTTTTGCTTGACACTTTTCTATTTTCCACTCTATTCCTTGCATTGAACTGTAAGTCCCAGCAACCAAACTGTTTGTAGCCATACTCTCACAATGCTATTTTGATCTCTCATGCTTTGGGTTTTTTCCCTATTCTTCCCTATTCCTGAAATTTCAACCCTGCCTTTCTTCTTTCCACCCAAAATATAGGCACACACTTCACCTCTGTAATTCTTATTAATTTTTCAAGTTTCAGTACATTACCCTCTTCTTCAGGAAGCCTTTCTTGGTTCCCAGGTTGTTTTGGGGGGTCTTCTTTTGTGTTCCTAAAACATATGGTACATACATATCTTGTTGAAATTATCTAGTTATATGTCCAGATTCTAAGAAATTTAATGGTGATCTATAATTATCTATTCATATTTGAATTTCTACTACACAGCCCAGGGACTTACATGGAACTCAAGTAACATATGCTTAATGAAGAGGATAAACAAAGGTCTAGCCATGAAAATACAAGAACTATGTTTGTAGGATATTAAATATATTTCACTTGAAACAGAGGGCTTGTAGAGTGAATCAGTGGAGAAATGGCATTGGAGGATTAAGTTAGGTAGATTTGGAGATCTAGAATGTTGGGATTTTTAAAATATGTTTTGCAAGCAGTATGAACTTATTAGGTAATTTTGGAGTGGACATTAATGCACAAAATTGCACTTTAATGTGTAGAATACAGAGAAATTATGGAAGTGACAAATGTCATTAATTTATTTAACTACCATTTACTCATCACTATTCAGGCATCAGACTCTTTTCTGCAATGGTCTGGAATAAAGGCCTAAATAAGACAGTAATAATGAAGCTAAAAGGATAAAAGGGATACAAATAAATATGAATAATCAATAAAGTCTGACAACTGACTCTATATAGGGCATGTTGGAAAGAAGAGCATTAAAGAGACAGATTTTAAGTTTGAGTTAGTTTGTCAGGCACCATTATTGATAAATACAGTAACAGCTAAAGCAAAAGCTAGTAAAGGGGGGAAATTATAAGATGAGTTATAGATATGTTATTCTGAGTATGTGGACAAACTTATAAACAGAGATTTCTTATTGCCATTAAGGATGAAGAAGTGGACTTCAAGAGAGATGAAAAGTCTATGGACTTAGATACAAGTGTTAAATAAAGATTATAATTGAACTGTGAGGATGCACTAGATAGTTGAAAAACAGTGTCAGAAATAGCAAGAGAGGCTGGAAGATTATAATTGGTGGGTGGAGGAATATAATACATAACTATTATTTACTGGGTTAAGTATGTGCTAAAAATGCACCAAGGCAATTATATATTTCTTATAATTTCACTATTTTTATAAGTTACTCATTATTATCAACCAGTTTAAAAGTGAGGAAACTAAAGTTTAAATGACTTATGTATCATCCCCATAGTCATGTAGCTAAGAAGGTGACAAAGTCAGAATTAGAACCTAAGTCTATCTTACTGTCTTGTTGCAAAATATCCAGGGAACTAAGAGAACAAAGACACAGCTGTGTCATGAAAATCAAGGCAAAAAAGTACAAGAACAAATAAATGATCAATGAGTGAGATCTGGAAATGATCTAGTTTTATTATTATTATTCCTTATTCTCAATGTCTTAAAGTGTTGGAAGTGTTAGTCGCTCAATCATGTCAAACTCTCTCTGACCCCATGGACTGTAGCCCTCCAGGCTCCTCTGTCCATGGAATCTCCAGGTAAGAATACTGGAATGGGGAGCCATTTCCTCCTCCAGTGGAATCCTCCAGACCCAAGTATCAAACTCAGGTCTCCCACATTGAAAGCAGATTCTGAGCCACCAGGGAAGCCCACCAATGTCTTAAAACCACCTTGGATATATTTGCTGAGTGAATATTTGCAGGGAAAATAAAAACTGGAAAAATGGCAATAAAATTTTGTGGTTAGAGGATCATTGGCAAATGAGGAGTTAATATAATTTTAGCCATATGGCTTCTGCATAGTCTTGGAAGATGAATGAATAAAATTAATACAAATGAACCAACCAATATGGATGATGTTTGAGACATTTGATAACGAACAGATGGGAGAACTAGAGCAGGTAATGTAATCAGGGATATCTTTCTTTAAGTTATAGTAGATATATAGTTTCTTAGACACTATGCTGCTGCTGCTAAGTCGCTTCAGTCGTGTCCGACTCTGTGCGACCCCATAGACGGCAGCCCACCAGGCTCCCCCATCCCTGGGATTCTCCAGGCAAGAACACTGGAGTGGGTTGCCATTTCCTTCTCCAACGCATGAAAGTGAAAAGTGACAGTCACGTCGCTCAGTCGTGTCCGACTCTTAGCAACCCCATGGACTGCAGCCCACCAGGCTACCCCGTCCATACTATGATATAGTAGTAAAATGTGCGTGCTTGGAAGAGAGGGAGAAGAGTCAGTAGTTAAAAAGAAACTAAAGATACTGAACATCAAAGAGATAATAACTAGAGCAAGTCGTAGGAAACTGGGTCAAATAGTTTAATAGTAAGTTTTATCTTGCAGTCAAGGAATGTTAAATCCTGACCCCAGCTTTTGGGGCCATCTGCCTCTGGAACCATTGAAGTCAGTGAAATCTCATGCACGTGAACCCCTCCTTCCCACCACAACTGCTAATGGTCCTTTAATACCCTAGATCCTTCTGCAGAAGTTCTGCTGAGGTGTGCTGCACAGCTGCTGAAAGAATTTTCTACAATATACTTCAGAGTTGTGCTATGCTATCACTGAACTGCTCTGAATCTGTTTCAATGAAGAGTGAAGAAAATCCTTCTGCCTTTGAACCACATTTTGTTAGCTTAGCTCCTCTTGTTCCTTAACCTTCCTCTGTCTCAGCAGACACTTTTTATACAAACAATTCTTTCACAGTTTGTTCAGAAAAGAAACGAAGTATCTCCTTCCTTCTGATTTCTAGCCTGATTCAAAGACCTAACTTCCCATAGGTATGGCAACTCCCTGAAAGGGAGCATGGCAGCAAATGTTTTCCTAATTAACCACATGGGAAGTGGAGTTGATTTCCTCCAGGCACTGAGGGAGAACCCTACAGAAGCAAGCCATTCCCTACCCTACTAACTAGTCCCTGAGAACCTAGATTTGTGATTGTGGCTAGAACCTTCTGATTCGCTGGACTGCAGAACAGTAAAAATGAAGACATTTGGGAAATAGGAGGGAGCCCTCTGAGTTTCTGGAAGAGGTAGGTATGGGACGAAGGGTGGGCTCTGTACTTTGGCATATGGGTGAGTGCCCTACATAGGGGAAGAGGCACAGAGAACCAGATTATTTTTCTGTTGGTTTTAAATTAAGACTTGTAGAAGATCTGTTGACATTTTGTAGGCATGTGAGGTAGGGGGAAGGATAGTAAATAGTTCAGAAATGAGGGATTTTGGATAATGTGTGCTATAGGACTAGAGATGGTCATAAGATAATCTATTAAATTTTTTCTGGGACATTAGCCCTTGAGAGATCATTTTTGTCTGGGCCACTAGAATTATGACTCTTTACCTCTGCTGACTTATTTGTTTATTTATTTAAATTTTTAATAATTGAGATATAATTGACATATAACACTATATAAATTTAAGGTGTATGTGTTTATTCGATGCATTTATACATTGCAGTCTGATTAACATCATAGTGTTATTTATCACTCCTGTCACATCACAAAATTACACACGTCCCATGTACAAGAGCTAAATTATCAGCTAGTTCATTGAAGGCAAGTCTCAGAATTTTGCCAGGCACACAAATATTTACTAACAAGCAGGTACAAAAACCAATATCAAACCTGGTTTTGGAAGCCCAAGGAAGTTCCAACTCTATTCCTTAGTCTCTCTGATTAGAAAGAGTGAAAGGTTCTATCAAAAACAAAATGTAACCAAATTCTCACTGGAGGAAAAACTAACATGGTGAAATCATGTGCTAGATCCTCTGCTAAGGGAGGAGCACAGAAATGAATGAATCACAGGTCTATTCCACCCTTCCACACTGTATAGACAGCATGACAAGCTCTTATTCTAATGCTACTTCAAGAAACGGTTTAGGTTTATTTCTAGCCAGACCACATATCTTGGTCACCTGGTTTTTAACTAAAAAAAGAAACCTAAAGTTCCTTATGCTGGTGATTTTCAGCTGGGGCAATTTTTACTCCCACTGTTCCCCTGCAGAAATATTTAGCAATTTCTAGAGACATTTTGTTTATCATGACTGAGGAAAAGGTCTGGGCTATTGATTTCTAGTAGAAGCTAGAACTGATGCCAAATGTTCTACAATGCATGGAAAACCTTTCTCTTCCTCATCCCTAGCAAAAAATTATCTGATACACAATGTTAGTAGTGCTGAAGTTGAGAAAACCTGCCCTATGCTAATTAATGAATCCACTTTCCTGAAGGCTCAACAGTTAATTAATCCACCTGCAGATTTGGTCCCTGGGTCAGGAAAATCCCTTGAAGAAGGAAAATGGCAACCCATTGCAATATTCTTGTCTGAAAAATCCCATGGACAGAGTGGCCTGAAAGTCTAAGTGTTAGTCACAACCCCATGGACTGTAGCCTGCCAGGTTCCTCTGTCCATGGAATTTTCCAGGCAAGAATATTAGAGTGGGTTGTCAGTCCCTTTTCCAGGGGATCTTCCCTACCTAGGGATCGAACGCAGGTATCCTGCATTGTGGACAGATTCTTTACCATCTGATCACCAGGGAAGCCCCTAGAGTAGCCTGGTGGGCTCCAATCCAAAAGGTTGCAAAGAGTCAGACAACTGAGCATCTAAGCACACATGGTGAAGATGCCATTCTGGATACTTAGAACTATCTGCCTCTGGCTATGGACTGCTAATCAAAGCTTTTGAAATGTCATCAAACCACTCCTAGAGTGTGATTTCTCAATTAGTATATTTCAACTATTAGCTAATGCTCTTTACCACTGACCATTAACTAACCTAGATTAAGATTAATTTGCACACAAAAGTATATTGCATGGGTCTAAGCTGTTGTGTTTTAAAGTAAATTGAATTCAGTATGATATTTAGTTCTCTTTACTCTATTTTTCTAACTATGAAGCCAGCAAGGGAAGACAGTACCCGCACTTTATTTTTAAGATACCCATTTAAAAATAGTTTTTACTTTTATCCACAAAGGGGATCATTTTGTCACAACTCATTTTGTGTCTCCAATATTTAATATCAAAAATAAAAATGTCTACCTATTTAAGGTGTTTCTAATTTGCTATTATAATAAATATTCCAGTGAATATCCTTGTATTTATTTTAATATTTAAAATAATTTTCTTGGGCTATATGGTGAAATGAAGTCTCTAAAAAGTCTCAAAACTCTTAAAAAAGATTGCCAAATTGCCATTCAGGAGAGTTTGTACCAATTTAAATGTCCAAATAGCAAAACTGTTTGCTTAGCTCTCAGAATAGTTGATAATACAATGTGTTATAATTACTAAAAATGTATTTGCAAGTTAGATATACTCACTTTATAATTTGCAAAGCAATGCACATATTTTGTTTAATTTAATCAACCTCATTTCAAGGCTGATGAGCTGCTTAAAAAGAAAGTTTATATTGGTTATTTAAATTAGGTAGAGTTCTGACTGTTTATATTTGATTTCACTAGCCAACAAGTGAAACACCTGAAAATATGGCTCAGGAGAATCAGACAATGGTGACTGAGTTTTATTTCTCTGATTTCCCTCAGTTTGAGAAGGGCAGTCTCTTATTCTTCATTCCTTTGTTCTTAATTTACGTGTTCATTATTGTTGGAAATTTCATGATCTTCTTTGCTGTCCAGCTGGATGCATGTCTCCACAATCCCATGTACCATTTCATCAGCATCTTCTCCTTCCTGGAGATTTGGTACACCACAGTGACCATCCCCAAGATGCTCTCCAACCTTGTCAGTAAAGAGAAGACCATTTCTTTCACTGGCTGCCTCCTGCAAATGTATTTTTTTCACTCACTTGGGGTCACAGAAGGCCTAGTCCTCACAGTGATGGCCATTGATAGGTACGTTGCCATCTGCCACCCCCTCCGCTATGCAACCATTATGACCCCTCGACTATGCATCCAACTCTCTGCTGGTTCTAGCATCTTTGGCTTCCTTATGCTACTGCCTGAGATTGTGTGGATTTCTACTCTTCCCTTCTGTGGTCCCAACCAAATCCATCAACTCTTCTGTGACTTTGAACCTGTATTACGCTTAGCCTGTACAGACACATCTATGATTCTGATTGAAGATGTGATTCATGCTATTTCCATCCTGACTTCTGTTTGTATCATCACCCTTTCCTATTTAAGAATCATTGTTGTGATCCTGAGGATTCCCTCAGGTAAGAGCCGTCAGAAGGCATTCTCCACTTGTGCAGCCCACATCACTATTTTCCTCCTGTTTTTTGGCAGTGTGACATTCATGTACCTGCGTTTCTCTGTCACTTTCCCACCACTACTGGACAAGGCCATTGCACTAATGTTTGCTGTCCTTGCCCCACTTTTCAACCCAATAATCTACAGTCTGAGAAACAAAGACATGAAAGATGCCATCAAGAAAATCCTCTGTTCTTGGGGCTTCACTGTGGTCCAATGGTTAAGAATCCACCTTGCAATGCAAGGGACACCAATTCAATCCCTGGTCCAGGGAAATCCCACATGCCATGGAGCAACTAAGCCTGTGTACCACAACTACTGAGACGGCGCTCTGGAGCCTGTGAGCCATGACTACTGAAGCCTGCAAGCCCTAGAACCTGTGCTCCGCAACAAGAGAAGCCACCACAATGAGAAGCCCACACGCTGCAAGAGTAGCACCCCTCTGCAACTAGAGAAATCCCTGTGCAGCAACTAAGACCTACCACAGCCAAAAAATAAGCAAACAAATAAGTAAATCTTAAAAACAAAACAAAACAAACAAAAAAAAAAAACATAAAAAGAAAGTCCTCTGTTCTCAAAAAACGTTCAGTGTCTCCAGAAGCCAATGAGAATTCACTCTATCTGTTCAAGCATCTATATTCATAAGTTTAAAATGCTAATAAATCAGTTTTTAAAACTACTGGGCATAATTTATCTTTATGTAGTAGTTTGGGTATGATTTCCACTTTTCTAATGTAAGAACTATTGCTTAAACTGATAAAGGAATTTGTTGGTGATCTACCTATCTTTATAACATTTATAGATTATTATGGAGTATTTTGTACACTTTATAACACCAAATCAATGGAGATACTGAACTAAATAATAATCATATTTATTTCTTGCAAATCAAAAATTTTCCCTTACCTACTCTTCCGTTTTATATTCACAGTACTCCTATATCATTATTATTATTAATTTATTTATAGAAGATTAACAAGATATGCAGCAGTGAAGTAGTTTAAGGCAGAAGAAGAAACCTGGCTTCCTAACATTCATCTAAGAGACATTTATCCCTCCATAGATTGTCTAATGATAGATAACAATGATTGTGCAGTCCATATAGTCTTTGACCTCGGGATGTTTGTGTCCTGCTGTTTTTATTAACTTTTTTGGGTTTTGTTTTACATTGTTCAGAAAATTATCGACCAAGTACTCTTGAAAGCTTGAAGGTTAAATAGACAAAATATATAGGCTTTGGATCAAAAAACTCCCATAAATTATGTAAATATATATAATTATATCTGATGTGCTAATCTAAAAACATCACTATGACTATATAAATAATGTTCTATGTTATGTTTTAATAAAATGCTGGGCCGGTCTCACACCTCAGTGTCCCTCTTCTTATTGCCTTTCTGCTCTGGAATGTTTCTCTCTTTCTTATTTTCTGCCTTGGAACTTATACTCAGCATTAAAAACAAAAAAAACATCCACACACACTTTTTTTCCTTCCCTACCTCAAACTTATTTATTTTTAATTGAAGGAAAACTGCTTCACAATATTGCATTGACCTCTGTCTAGATCAACATGAGTCAGCCATAAGTATACATGCATCCCCTCCCTCTTCGACCTCTCTCCCATACCTTCCCACCCCTCTTGGTTGTTATAAGAGCCCCAGTTTGAGTTCCCTGTGTCATATAACAAATTTCCATTGGTTATCTATTTTACACATGGTAGTGTATATGCTTCCATGTTACTCTCTCCATTCACCCCATTCTCTCTTTCCTCTCCCCCACCCATGGCCATAAGTCTGTTTTCTATGTATGTTCCTCCATTATTGACCCGTAATTAGGTTCACTGGTACCCCCTTTCTAGATTCTATATATATGCATTAATACACAATATTTGTTTTTCTCTTTCTGACTTACTTCACTCTGTATAATAGGCTCTAGGTTCATTCACCTCATTAGGACTGACTCAAAAAATGTGTTCCTTTCAATGGCTGAGTAATATTCCAGTGAATATATGTACCACTGTTCCTTTATCCATTTATCTGATGTTGGACATCTAGGTTGCTTCCTGTGTCCTCGCTATTGTAAATAGTGCTGCAATGAACATTGGTGTACTTGTGCCTTTTTCAATTTTGGTTTCTTCAATATATATGCCAAGTAGTGGGATTGCTGGGTCATATGGTACTTCCACTCACAGTTTTTTGAGTAATCTCCATACTGTCTTCATAGTGGCTGTATCAAGTTATATTCCCACCAACAGTGCAGGAAGGTTCCTTTTTCTCCACACCTTCTCCAGCATTTATTATTTGTGAATTTTTTGATGATTGCCATTCTAACTGGAACTGACATACATTTTATCTTATGGGATGAGTCCATGCCTTCCTCCTACAAAAGTGCTCTAGTGATTTTAGGGGTAAATAGTCTCTAAAAAAATTTTTTTTTCAGCTCCTGTTGAAAGCAAACCAATCGTCTCAGTGGTTATCACAAATAGAAGGAAGACAACCACAGGTGTGAGAAGAAGAGAGGTGCCAGAAAATAGAAATATCAGTAGTATGGAACATCAAAACAAAGTTCAGTCAGCTTTGATCAGGGAGATAAATTCTTTTTTTTTTTTTCCTTTTTTTTTTTTCTAATTTTATTTTATTTTTAAACTTTACATAATTGTATTAGTTTTGCCAAATATCAAAATGAATCCGCCACAGGTATACATGTGTTCCCCATCCCGAACTCTCCTCCCTCCTCCCTCCCCATACCATCCCTCTGGGCCGTCCCAGTGCACCAGCCCCAAGCATCCAGCATCATGCATTGAATCTGGACTGGCAACTTGTTTCCTACATGATATTTTACATGTTTCATGATCAGGGAGATAAATTCTTAAATGCACTTGGGTTAAGTGTTAAGGTGGAAGACAGTGCTAGCTCTCAACTCTGGATCAGACCCAGGCCCCATTTTCTCTCATGCCTCATGGAGCCAGTGCTATCCTATATCCCCTCTCTCTCCAGTAAATGCAAATTATCTCTTACATTAATGTGAGCTTTTTGATACCCATTAGAAAATTTTGGGGAGTAAAGAAAAGTATATAGACTTTTCTTGGTTATAAAATTAAAATGAACTTATTTGAGGTTACTGTTTAGAAACCTAGCCTTTAGACCTTTGAACTCCTGGTTTAAAAGCTTAGTATTCCATTTATAAATCTAACAGATTTTGTTATTCACTATTAAAGGTGTTTGACAAGTATTTGGTCTGGTTTATAAACTTGGCAATTAAATCATTTTAAATTACATTTAAATATGGTATACACTGGGCTTCTCTGGTAATTCAGCTGGTAAAAAATTCGCCTGCAAGCAGGAGACCCCTGGGTCAGGGAGTTTGATTCCTAGGTCAGGGAGTTCCCCTGGAGAATGGATAGGTTACCCCCTCCAGAATTCTTGGGCTTCCCTGGTGGCTCAGGCGGTAAAGAGTCCACCTGAAATGCGGGAAACCTGGATTCAATCCCAGAGTTGGGAAGATCCCCTGGAGGAGGGCATCGCAACCCACTCTAATACTCTTCCCTGGAGAATCTCCATGGACAGAGGAGCCTGGTGGGCTATTTAGTCCATGAGGTCACAAAGAGTCGGACGTGACTAAGCACAGCACAGCACATGATGTATACTATTTTGCTTTTAAGTACTCGATTTTCTGACTCAATAAACAAAGACTCCACAGGTTTTAAAAAACAATCTTTATAATCTTAAAAAACTCTCCAAAACTAAAAAGTAAGTTATAAATATGGCTTATCCTAAATACTTTTAAGTGTTTTAATGCTGTGACAAATATAGTAGGATTTAAATTTTAAATAATAAAGTGTAAAACCTTGATTTAATGTGTGCATTTTATAAACTATAAATTTATTAAAAAAGTAAAAGGCTTCCCTGGGGGATCAGTGATAAAGAATCTGCTTGTTAATGCAGGAGACACAGATTTGATCCCTGGTCTGGGAGAATCCCACATTCTGTGGAGCAACTAAGCCTGTATACCACCACTATCAAGCCTGTGTTCTAGGGCCTAGGAACCGCAACTCAAGCCCATATGCCACAACCACTGAAGCCCACATGCCCAGACCCTGTGCTCTGCAACTAGAGAAAGCCCACACTGCAATGAAGACCCAGCATAGCCAAAAGTTAATAAATAAAAAAATTTTTAATGTATAAATTAATTGCTCAATTAGAAATCTAAAATTAGAATTGCAAGGTAGATTTAGTATTCTAATAGGTCCAATTATCTTAAATAATGCAACTGTATAAAATACTAAATATATACAAATTCCTTAGTGCAAAATATAGATAATAAGTTTTGATTCTATCAAACATTTCTAAAACCTTGTTGAGTTTAAAAGATACTAACCAACTAAAGAAATAATAATATGACCCATTTTGTTATTCATACAGCAAATGTTTACTAAGGCTACTGTGCCAAGCACTGTTTTAGGTGCTTGTGGTAAGACTAAAAATGTTCCCTGCCATTATGCAACTTGCACTATGATGAGGGAAGTTATCAAAAAAATACTAAAAATAAGAAAAAATTCCAAAATAGAATAAAATCATCTAGTCTCTATGAAACAGAAAAATAAAACTATTGCAAGATAATAGGATTTAGTGTGGGTAGGGAGAAGGAAATGGCAACCCACTCCAGTGTTCTTGCCTGGAGAATCCCAGGGATGGGGGAGCCTGGTGGGTTGCCATCTGTGGGGTCATACAGAGTCAGACATGACTGAAGTAACTTAGCAGCAGTAGCAGCAGCAGGAATATCATAATTTTAAATAAAGTGTCCATAATTGGACCTCATTATAAGGTTACATTTGAACAAAGATTTGAATAAAATTGTGATTCATAGGAATATGAGGAGATAAAATAATGAATAATCTAGGCAGCAGTAAAAGCTAGTGAAAACCTGACTCAGAAGACATGATCAATAAGATAGAAGAACAAAGATAAAGAATTCTGCAAGTCAAGTGAACAGAATACATCAAGAAAGAAGTGATTGTTAAATTCTGCAAAATAGTCAAATAAGGTAAAGACTGAAGGTTGACTTTGAACTTAGATACTTGGAGATCATTGTTAAATAAATAAGAGAAGTATGCATGAAATGGTGACAGTGAAAGCCTGACTTGAGTAGTTGGATAGAAAAGAATCAAAGAAAAATTGGAAATTTCAATTACAGATAACTCTTTCATGGAATTTTACTACTACTGAAAACAGAGAAATAAGGTAATAAGGAGCAAGTGGAATCATTAAAATACTTAGTTAAGGGTGAGTCACAGTATATTTTAAACCATAATATAGGATACATATATCTACATAAATGTATATTCACATCCATATTTATAGCTAAAACAGTGTTTTTACAAAAGAATACTTATGCTTAATCCATATGGTACCTCTCATGTTTTCTTTACTTCCTTTCCCCATTCTATTTCTTTAAAATCATTTTTGGAACTGATTTCACCACTTCCTAATGGATTGTGATAAGTTTGAAAAATTGATGAAATTAGGTCTTTAATTTTTGCTGTCTTTGGATGAGTATTTAATAAGCTGTTTCTATTTTAACTTTGTATTTGCTTATAGTTTTCTAATTTATTTATAATAAAGTGTTGCAATTTATTAAAAAAACAAGTGCTATTTTTAAAAATCATGGCAATTTTAATATGATGAAGAAAATAAATATACACTCTCTGACAGTACTGACATGATGTTAAAATAGTATAATCTTTTCTAGAGCAATTTAGCAATATGCATCAAAAGAATTAATATATCTATTTAGAAGTAGTGACAGAGAATGCTCTTTTGATGAAGTAGCATTTAAACTGACAGTGGAATACTGAGAAGGAATCAGCCAGGAAAACATATAAGATAAAACAATTGTGCAAATATCTTGAGGTTAGAAATAGCTGGGTTTCTAAGAAAACCATTTTAAAGGAACCAAATGCATATGTGCAAATGGAACTCAGTAAGAGTCATGAGATGAAGATTAGTAGCAAAATATGCAAACTTGCAGCACATATTATGAGATACTGGAATTTGTTCCAACTGAAGACACTGAATTCATTGAAGTAAGATATTAGATTCTTGGAATAACATCCCTGCTGTTGTATGAATGCAAATTGTGTGCACGCTCAGTCGCTTAGTTGTGTTCAACTCTGCAACTCCATATGCTATAGCCTGCCAGACTCCTCTGTCCATGGGATTATCCAGGCAAGAATACTGGAGTGGCTTGCCATTTTCTTCTCCAGGGGATCTTCCTGATCCAGAGATCAAACTCCTGTCCCCTGTGTCTCCCTCATTGGCAGTTGATTCTTTACCTCTGAGCCACCTAGGAAACCCATGGATACAAGTTGGAGTACAGCAAATGTGGAGGTGGAAAAGATGAATTATGGGAACACAGTAATGCTTTTCTGTTACAAAACAGTCTGCCCCCAGAATTAGAGCTTGAAACAGAAACTATCTCTCTGTCTCTTAATTTATGGGTTAATTTTCACTGGAGTCAAATAGCTAGTTCTTCTAGTCCTGGTTCCCTCATGCATTAAGAGTCAGCAACAGTTTGGTTGGAACTGAATGAACTAGGGCAATGCTCTGTCTGGCTAAGACAATTATACTCTCTCCCATGTCTTTCATCTTGCAGTAGGCTAGCCCCTATTGTGCATATAATGGCTAGCTGGAGTGTTAATATAGAGGCTGAGTACATGGGTTTCTAGAGACTCATTTCAGAACTGGCACATAAATCCTTCTGTTGCATCCTACAGCCAAATCAGTTTAAAAGGGGGACTTGTTCAGTTGCTCAGGAGTGTCTGATTCTTTGCGACCCAGGGAGAGAAATAGTGACCCCCACAAAAGACTGTGCCAGATCTGCCTGTGAGGGTTTGAGGGTCTCCTGCAGAGGCATGAATCAACAGTGGCCTGCCGTGGTGACACAGGCTCTGGCAGCAGCAGTCCTATGAGGTATAAGTCATTTTGGAGGAGGTTGCCATTAGTCCTACCATAAAGCTGCTACCTGGGTGACCCAGAAACTAAAGAACAATTATCCAAAAGAAGTTCTCACACTGTTGCAAAGGATCTATGTCCCACGACAGACTTCCCAACCTGGAGATCTCTTAAAGGGCCTGGGAATCCCCAGGGAATCTGACTTTGAAGGTCAGTGGGATTTGATTACAGAACTTCTATAGGACTGGGGAAACAGAGACTTTGGAGGGCACAAACCAAACCTTATGTGCACCAGGAACCCAGGGGAAAGGAACAGTGACCCCATAAGAAACTGAGCCAGACTTGCCTGTGAATGTTTGGGAGTCTCTGGCAGAGGCATAGGTAGACAGTGGCCTGCTGCAGCAGGGTCAGGGGCACTGGCAGCAGCAGTCTTGAGAGATGTGGCATGTTGGCATAAGTCTTCTAGGAGAAGGTTGCCATTAGCCCTACCATAGAGACTGTGAAAGTGAAAGTGTTAGTTGCTCAGTCATGTCCAACTCCATGATCTCATGAACTGTAGCCGGCCAGACTTCTCTGTTCATGGAATTTTCCCGACAAGAATACTGGAGTGGGTTGCAATGCCCTTCTCCAGGAGATCTTCCTGACCCAGGGGTCGAATCCAGGTCTCCCACATTTTAGGCAGATTCTTTTCCATTTGAGCTAACGAGGAAGCCCTTATAGAGACTATAGCCCTACCACAGAGACTGCAGACTCCAGGACTGGGTAGCCCCAGGCCAAAATACGGGTGGGAGTACATACCTACCCATCAGCAGAAAATTGGATTTACTGAGCAGGCCCTGTCCACCAGAGCATGACCCAGTTTTCCCAACAGCCAGTCTCTCCCATCAGGAAGCTTGCATAAGCCTCTTATCCTCATCTATAAGACGGCAGACAGAATGAAAACCACAATCACAGGAAACTAACCAAAATGATCACGTGGATCACAGACTTGTCTAACTCAGTGAATCTATGAGCCATGCTGTGCAGGGCCACTCAAGATGGCTGGATCGTGGTGGAGAATTCTGACAAAATTTGATCCACTGGAGAAGGGAATGACAAACCACTTCAGCACTCTTGCCTTGAGAACCCCATGAACAATATGAAGAGGCCAAAAGATAAGCCTCCCAGGTCAGTAGATGTCCAACATGCTACTGGGAAAGAGTTGAGAAATAGCTCCAGAAAGAGTGAAGAGGCTGAGTCAAAGTGGAAATGATGACCAGTTGTGGATGTATCTGGTGGTCAAAGTTAAGTCTGATACTGTAAAGAACAATTTTACATACAAACCTGGAATGTTAGGTCCATGAATCAAGTTTGATTTGATGTGGTCAAACGGGAGATGGCAAGAGTGAATATTGACATTTTAAGAATCAGAGAACTAAAATGGATGGGAGTGGGAGAATTTAATTCAGATAACCATCATATATACTACTCTGGGCAAAAATCCCTTAGAAGAAATGGAGTAGCCCTCATAGCCAACAAAAGGGATACCTAGAGGGGGGAAAGAAATTTCACTTCTTGGTAGAGTGAGTAAGTGTCTGAATGCTCAGTCATGTCCAACTCTTTGTGACCCTGTGGACTGTAGCCCACCAGACTCTTCTCTCCATGGAATTCTCCAGACAAGAATCCTGGAGTGGATAGCCATTTCTATCTCCAGGGGGTCTTCATGACTCAGAATCAAACCTGAATCTCTTGTCTCTCTCGCACTGGCAAGCAGATTGTTTACCACTACATTAGAAAGAGCTGCCAAATTAGCTTGCAAAAGGCATGGATACAGGGAAGAGTTAAGATTGTGTGATTTTCTTTGCCACATAGAGATGATTGGTATCCCCACATTATGCTAAAATTTTCACTGGAACCACTGGAACTAATCCTGTATGTGTGGGCTCAAACTGAAAGGCAGTGGTCTATATTTAGAGCTTGAGTAGAGGGGTATCTTCAGCAAAGTAAACAAGTTTATCATGGCATAGTGTGCTACTTTTAACAATGCTATTGCAAATGATATTGTATCTTCCTCAGGGAAATTCAACAGGCCTGGAGAAAGGCCACTATCCTTTCAGAGAATAGTTAAAAACAAAACACACCACAAAAAAACACACCCCGATTCTGTTGAAAGCAATTCTTCAGAATAATGGTATGCATGTGTATTGATTCTGAGCATATCTATCAAAAGTGATCATAGTTAAGGAAGAAGACTCTTGGAGTTCTTAACAGAAAGGAGAACTAATGAGAAAAGACCAGAGGAGAAGGGTTCTACTAATTAACCCATGGGGAAATAGAACTGCTGTTTTTCTTCAGGCATCAGGGGAAATATTTTGGTAGAGAAATATCCCCAAGAAGATTTTAGACAGGTATAACAGACCTACCTGAGGAACTGAAGGGACTTGAACTGCTTAAATGCAGGAAAGGGAAGGGACCTCCTTGTTTCTGCCAAAGGTAAGAGGAAAATGCACACAGTCCAAGATGAGATTGGCCCAATGTTAATGAGAAAGTCAATTTCTTCCCAAGCAGAAAGAAAGGACACTTAGCTAGTGTCCTTCTGTTAACTTAAATACCAATATTTGTGGACATATTTGAGATTGCATGAATGGAGTTAGGATCAGATGGGAGGCAATAGATTTAAAACCAGTGATAATGTTATGTTTTATCTGAGGCATGATGGGTTGAATAATTAACACCTTTTCCCTAATTATTATGTTTCTCTGTTTTCACACCTTCAGAGTTTCTCTAAATTAACTCTGGTCCAAAAGTAAGTCATTTTACATACTGGTTTCTGTTCCCAATGAAATGAATATAAACCAAATGAGAACATGAATAAAGAGAGATTAGGTAGGATCAGTAGACTATTACTGAAAGTCATATCCCAGAGTATTGACTCAAATTGACTAGTCTCTAACTCCAGATCAGTTTTTTAATGCATATCTTCCTTTCTCCAATGGAGTTGGGTCAGCTCATTTCTCTTCTCCCAGTCTCCAATAGATAAATTTCATATGAAGCTCTGTAGAGGACAATATTGATTTTGCTAAAATATAAACACCTGGATTCTATTGACTTCCCTGGTGGCTCAGACAGTAAAGCATCTGTCTACAATGAGGGAGACCTGGGTTCGATCCCTGGGTCAGGAAGATCCCCTGGAGAAGGAAATGGCAATCCACTCCAGTACTCTTGCCTGGAAAATCCCATGAACAGAGAAGCCTAGTGGGCTACAGTCCATGGGGTCGCAAAGAGTTGGACATGACTGAGCGACTTCACTTTCACTTTCTATTGAAAGGATTACTACTAGTCACTTAGAGGAAATAAATAGAGGAAATAAATAGAGATGCTAGAAACCCAAGAAGCCAGCAGCTGTGACTGCTTTAGAGGTCGAAAATGTCTCAGTTCTAAGGAATTAGCAGTAGTCATTTCTCCACTAATTTGTAAACGGAGCTCATGTAACTCTTCTTTGCTCCTTCCCTTAATCTCTTCCTGAGTTCAGCTGATCTAAGAGCATTGAATTGCCAAGTGTCCAGACGGTGGGTTAAAGCAACAACCGAAACAAGTGAGAGTAAAAGTGAAGCTTTGAATCACTTACCGTGAAAGTGTGACTGGAGAAAGGACCAATTGTCCCCATCCCAACCCTGTTTCATATCTCCTATAAAACTGAGCATCAGTCAAGCATCAGGGTTATCAACACAGACTTGGAGGTCATTTCAGTGTTGAAGGGGCTCTGAGCAAAAGACTGTAACATTTTATAGACATTGAAATAGAGGGGAAGTCACAGAGTGAGCTAAGTCAGAGAGGAGAAAAGTATCTCAAAGGTTTTTCCTTCTCTTCCCATAAGGAGGCCTCGGTAGAGATACCTGCGGATGACTTTGGTACTTTGGTCCAAGGCTTCAGCTAAAGGGACTTAGGAATGAAAATGCCGGGTGAATGTAAATGTTCAAAAAGCATGAATGACCAGGGGAGACTGGGTCTTTTACTGCAACTCCCTTCAGAGACTGTGATGACCTGGCTGTGCACAAATTAGGAGTGGAAAGGGCATCTATCCCCTGGAGAGTCTGCCAGGAAACATCCGAAAACTCATACAGGTTTTTCATCAGGAGCCAGTTTCTTCACTGTCCATGTATTTTTGAGGTGGAGGGTAGAGCAAAAAGGATCTTCCACTCTCTTATTATTTTATTCCTGTACATTAAACTCTTAAATCCACTTCCTTTATTTAAAAGTGTAATTCTTTCCTTTCTGATTCTTTCCCTTTGGGTTTTGGGATAGCCTAACATTTCTGTGAATTTGAAGTCAATCCTGTTTCTTTCCTTCTTTTGTGGATTTCTCCAAGACTTTCCTAATATAGCCTTGTTCCTACTAATCCCAACTAATACCATTCCTTCCTATTCTTTCCTATGAATACCCAGCAGCATTTTTCCCTTGGCAAATAGTCTTCTCTGTGTCTATAATGTCTATTTACCTTCTTGCTTAACTGAAGTGAATCTCTTTTCTAAAAACAATACCATTTTCAGATGAAAGTTGCCAACTCTTCCCACTTCCCTTGTGTTTCTAGGCTGAGAAAAGTTCCACGGAAAATGTTTTATTGCTATTCTCCTTTTCCTTACATTGCTGTTACCTAAAAATTATTTTCTTTGGCACATACTTTAATACCTTCAATCTTAGTTGTGCCATGCAAAGACATTAAAGTTTACAGGAATGACTCAGTTAACAACTTTTCTCATAAACTTTTACTATGAATTTATATGATTGATTTTCTCCCATTCTAGGACTTTCGACATATAGTAATTATTCTACCTTACATATTTTAAACTCTAATATATCTGTCTTTAAGAATATGACCTTTTATCTCATTATTATTTCTGTTATAATTTCTCTTGAATTTCATGGGAGTATCGTTTCTAGGCCTCCATTTCCACATAATTATCAATATCTTATTGTCTTCACATTCTTATACATCCATCTTAAACCCCTAAATCCAAAAGCTAAGCAATGTATGTCATTATCTTTGAGTTTTTTCCTTGAAGCATTTCAGCCGCTTTCTCCAAATCTACTAACCTTAAAGTTCCAATTCTAATATAATCACCTTTTTTTTTTGTAATTCAGCTGAGAAAACTGAATAGGGAGACAGTTATTCATTCAGAATCTCTTCTTCTTTTCAATATCTCTAACAGATAGATGTTTTAGGAGTCTGGTTAAAAAGATTTCAAGAACCAGATTCCCAAGAGAGAGTCCACAGTTCACCTACTGGGCCTCCTTCATACTTACAAAATGCTCTAGTGCTGAATTTTTCACCAGTCCTTTCATTCTTTGGTGGCCAATTTCTACTAGATTTACTTTTGCTGCTGCTGGAGTTTTCTACCAAATCTCTGTATCGATATGTGTGTCTGAAAGCCTTATTCTCTTCTCTAGCTACACTCAAAGCTGCTCTGTGGCCTGATAAAGAAGCATAATATTGGAAACTGGGGATGTTCCAGAAAATGCAAAATTTAACTTTATGATGATTACATCATTGTACGAACTAAAAGTTTTGATTTTTCTAATCTATAGCCAAGAGTCATTAGAGAATTTAGCATGTGATTGATAGTGATTTTGTGAGTTCTTATAAAAATGTGATTATTAATAGTACCCCTAATATTCTACTTTATTGTAGTTAATATGGCTTATAAACATGACATTATTAATACTTTATTTGCTTATTATCTGTCTCCTTAATTAGTATATAAGGTTCATGAAAGTAGAGACTATTTTCTTCACTACTGAACTCAATAAACCTACTGTTGTGTTTGGCACGTGTGTGTGTGCTCAGTCACGTCCAACTCTTTGCGACCCCATGAACTGTAGCCCACCAGGCCCCTCTGTTCATGGAATTCTCCAGGCAAGAATACTGGAGTGGGTTGCCATTTCCTGCTCCAGGGGATCCTCTCAACCCAGGATCAAATCCACTTCTCTTGAATTTCCTGCATTGGCAGGAGGGTTCCTTATCACTGCATCACCTAGGAAGCCCAAGGCACACAACAAGCACTAAATGAATACTTGTTTAATGAATCAAAGAATGATAGAAGTAAATAATTTACCTCAAGTGTTGTTCTTTGTACTCATGTAAGGTAATTGACCTGATCCTTCACACTTCATCTAGGGAGTGAGTTGCATCTTTTTACGTATGACAATTAAGGCTGCTGAGACCATGGTGAGAAGTAACCAAACATCTATGGTGACAGAATTTTTCTTTTCTGGACTTCCCGAGCTTGAAGATGGTAACCTCCTCTTCTTTATTACTTTGTTAATCATCTACATATTCATCATTATTGGGAATCTCATTGTGTTTTTTGCAGTCAGGATGGATACTCATCTGCACAATCCTATGTATAATTTCATCAGCATATTCTCATTTTTGGAGATCTGGTACACCACAGCCACCATTCCCAAAATGCTCTCCAATCTTGTCAGTAAGAAGAGGACCATCTCCATAACTGGTTGCCTCTTGCAGATGTACTTCTTCCACTCACTGGGCAATTCAGAGGGGATTTTGTTGACTACCATGGCCATTGACAGGTATGTTGCCATCTGTAATCCTCTCCGCTACCCAACCATTATGACGCCCCGGCTGTGCACTCAGCTCTCTATAGGCTCCTGTATCTTTGGTTTTCTTTTGTTGCTCCCAGAGATTGTATGGATTTCCACACTGCCCTTCTGTGGGCCAAACCAAATCCACCAGATCTTCTGTGACTTTGAACCTGTGCTATGCTTGGCATGTACAGACACATCCATGATTTTGATTGAGGATGTGATCCATGCTATTGCTATCATCTTCTCTGTCTTGATAATTGCCCTCTCATATATCAGAATCATCACTGTGATCCTAAGAATTCCCTCTGCTGAAGGCCGTCAGAAGGCCTTTTCTACCTGTGCATCTCATCTTGGTGTCTTTCTGATGTTCTATGGCAGTGTATCCCTCATGTACCTGCGTTTCTCTGCCACTTTCCCACCAATTTTGGACACAATCATTGCACTGATGTTTGCAGTTCTTGCTCCCTTTTTCAATCCTATCATTTACAGCTTGAGAAACAAGGATATGAAAATTGCAATTAAGAAGCTTCTCTGCCTTCAGAAAGTATTTTATGCATCTGCAAATTAATGCTAGATCCCAAGAATTGATTGATCATTAAAATCTCTTAATTTGATTGTCACTGTAGTGTTCTAGATCCTAAAATTAACATAATACTAATTTATTTCCATACTGATATTTTCTGTTTATCCCAGTTCTTCTTCCTATGTACCTGTTTATTACATTTATATGTATTCAATTAAGATATCAATAACTACCTGTATAGACTTGAACAGATAGATAAATAATAGAAAGGAAATATGATGTTTATACCATCAAAATATTTGAGCATTAATTTTATTGTTATTTGCTTTCTTGAACATTTATTTTATTGTTTATGAACATCAATTTTATTTTTAATATGTTTTAAAATTATTATATTATTATTATAATGTTATAGGCATTAGTAACAACTGAAAGTTATAAAATATAGCAGTTAAAAACATAAGATCTAGAGAAGATGGTGAGGTCCATATTTCACTAGTACCACATACTAGCTTTGAGACCTTGAACAGGTTGTTAATTAATCACTCTGCATCTTAGTTTCATCATCTACGAAGTGGGTATAAAAGTAATATATGTTGAAGGTAGAACTTCATATAGTTTTATAAAAACTGAGTGAATTACTCTGTGAAAGTAATTAGAATGTTTCATAACATAGGGCGAGTGCAAAAATAAGTGTTAGCTATTACTATTATTTGCCACTAATTACTTGCATTTATTTTGGATGTTTTAAAGAATGCTATAGTAAAGAATGATATATTAGAAATGAAATCTCATACATTTATCTATGATTATTATTCATAGAGTTTTGTTAATATTGTTTTTCTGGGGCCAAGTGGAATCAATCTTCACTTTAACTATTTTGGTTGAATTTGACCAATTTGATTGAATTAGACTGTTTGATTTAATGTGATTTCAAACACACTCTGAAATGATAAAAAGTAGATAGATGATGAATAGAGAGATAATATATATAATTAAAGACAGACCTTTCTGAGCTACTTCTCTTGCTTTTATTTTTGTTCTCTTTGTGTTGTCCAAGGACATTCATAAAGGCTATTTTTATACCTTGAAATACCATATGTCACATTCCTTTCAAGAAAAAATTAATATATTTGATTTGAAGTGTCTAAAGGACCAGCTGAATCTGTTGGGTAGTCCAGAAATGATCAAAGCTGTATATATAAAAACTACAGTAAATCAGAACATACAAAAAGTAAAATAATATAAAACCAAAATACTATAAATACTGTAAAAAGATTGCCCTTAATTTATCCCTAAACTTGAATTGTTACCCCAGTATGCATACATACAAAGTCCAATTGAAGACCATACTTATCAACAGATATTGATAGAGGAAATAGGATAAAAGAATCTAGGGATGAAAATGGATACAATTCTACATATAAGCTATGAAAAAAAAATGATCAAAACTTGAAAAAGCAGATGCTGAGAAGTCATGGTGCATTAGGAAGCTCCAGATACAGGAAACAGAATCAAATAGAATCACAGTGGAGCTGTCCCTTGAGCTGTGTTCAGAGAAGTGTATGAAAAGTAAGTCTGAAATACACAAGCCAGAGAAGTGATTAAATACCCAAGTAATCTCCAGCTGCTAAAACAAAACCAGAAACATACAACTTCTCAGCACAGAAACAGTCATCTACAGCTGATGTCAGACTTCATGGCAGATGCTTCCATGTTTGTGATGAGCCATTAGATCGTCGACACATTCTTCTCTAGTTAGTTTTGTATCTGTGTATGTAGTCACATACACGAACACACACAAATATACCCACACACCCAGATTATCCTTTTGTAAAAAAATTACTTATGTCTTCCCCTACACTGAGTGCTATAAGACCATTAAATGTGTTTAATGCATGGCTCAGTAATTACTTGAAGAATTACTATAATTAAATAGAGATAGAGATTTGAGGATTGGAAACAAATGAAACAGAATAAATCTAATTTAAAAAATAAGTAAAATAATTTTTATTTAAATGTTCAATGAAATTTGTGAAAATAGTATTAGTATTTATTAGTAAAAATGTGGGCAAATGAAAAATACAAAAATAGAATGTAATAGAAATATTGAATAAATTGAATACTACAAAAAATGAAAATAATGACTTAGAAGAAAGCCTAAAGGACATATTCCAGGAAAAAAGGACCAAGATGAAAAGCCTAAGATTAAATGTAAGGAAAGAAATATATAGGGAATATATTCACTTATTCTACAAACCATATATTGTTGTTATTGTTGTTCAGTAGCTAAGTTATGTCTGACTTTTTGTGACCCCATGGACTGCAGCTTCCCTGTCTTTCACTGTCTCCTGGAGTTTGCTCAAATTTATGTTTATTGAGTCAGTGATGCCATCCAACGATCTCATCCTCTGCCATACATATGAATATATAAATTCCATAAAGAAACAAAGTAGAAGAAAAATAATAATTGAAATTAAAGGAAATTATTTTTGAGCTAAAGAATAACTGAATCAGCAGATCAGAAGAGACTGTTTCACATAAGACCTGGGACTGTAAAATTCCTAGAAGAAAACAGAGGAAAATACCTTTGGCATCAATTTTGGCAATGACTTTTTATGTATGACACCAAAAGCACAGGCAACAAAACAAAAATAGACAAGCAGGAAAAAAAAATAGACAAGTGGGACTACATCAAACTAAAAACTACTGTACAGCAAAGGAAATAATCAACAGAACAACAAGGCAACTGACAGAATGAGAGAAACATTTGCAAACCATATATCTGAGGAGGAGATAATTTCTAAAACATTTGTTAGTCACCCAGTCATGCCCGACTCTTTGCAACCCCATGGACTGTAGCTCATCAGGCCCCTCTGTTCATGGAATTCTCCAGGCAAGAATACTGGAGAACACTGGAGTGGGTTGCCATTTCCTTCTCCAGGCAATCTTCCCAATCCAGGGATCAAATCCTGGTCTCCACATTGCAGGTGGATTCTTTACTGTCTGAGCCACCAGGGAAACCCCAGAATATATAAGGACCCCCTCAAATAACTCAATTAAAATGGGTAAAGGATTTGAACAGATATTTCTTCAAATAAGACATACACTTAGCTAACAGGTATATGAAAAAAAAAATTCAACATTAAAACATTACGGTGATTCAGACGATAAAGAATCTGCCTGCGCTTCAGGAGACTTGTGTTCGATCCCTGGGTCAGAAAGATCTCCTGGAGAAGGTAATGGCAACCCACTCCACTATTCTTGCCTGGAGAATTCCATGGACAAAGGAGCCTGGCGGGCTATCATGCATGAAGTTACAAAGAGTCAGATGTGACTGAGCAACTAGCACTTATTAACCATCAAGGAAATGCAAGTCAAAACTACAATGAAATATCTTCTCACACCAGTTAAGATGGCTATTAACCAAAAAACAAAAGATAACAAATATTGGTGAGGTGACAGAGAAATTGGAACCCTTGTATAGTGGGTATGTAAAATGGTCCACAGATACGGAAAACAATATGGAGATTCCCAAACAATTAAAAATTCAAGTACCATATGATCTAGTATTCCCACTTCAGGGTATACATCTGAAAGAACTGAAGTCAGGATCACAGAGAGATATCTGCACTCCTATGTTTATTGAAGCACTATCCACAATAGCCAGGAAATGGAAGCAATCCAAGTGTACATCGTGAGATAACCTGATTAAATATTGTGGTATACATACACAATGGAGTGTTATTTAGTTTTTTAAAAAGAGAGAAACTCTGCCATTTGCAATAATGTGAATAAATCTGGAAGATATTAAGCTAAATGAATCTAACAACAGAAAGTAAAACACTGTATGATTCCACTTATATGAAGTATATAAAATAGTCAAACCCACAGAAGCAGAGAATACTATTATGGTTGCCGTGAACTGAGAGGTGAGGGAAATGAGTTGTTCAGGAAGTATAGAGTTTCAACCATGATACATGAATACGTTCTATAAATCTGCTGTATAACATAGTGCCTATAGTTAAAAATATGACACTGGGCATTTCAAAATTTCTAAGGGGTAAATCTCATATTGTGTTCTTCACATGTAACACAGAGAAAACCATAACAAGCAAACTACAAACTAAGGGGTATAAGGAACTTCTAGATGGTATTGGATATGCATATAACCTTTACTGTGATGCCGTCAAGGGTGTTTGCGATATATTCAAACTCATCAAGTTGTACACATTAAATATGTGTGGTTCTTTGTATCCAAATTTTTGTTGTTCAGTCACTCATAGTGATCAAGTCTTTGTGACCCTATGGACTGCAGCACACCAGCTGCAACTTCCCTGTCCTTCACTATCTTCTGGAGTTTGCTTAAATTCATGTCCATTGATTCGGTGATGGTATCCAACCATCTCATCCTCTGCTGCCCTCTTCTTTTGCCTTCAATCTTTCCCAGATTTTTTTTTTTTATACAAATTATACCTCAATAAATCTGAGAAAGAAAGATGGTTTCTTCCTATGCTAAATTATTAAAAAAACGATTTTGCCAACTGAAAGTTTTTAACTTTAAGAAAAAATATAAGAAAATAGACAAGGAAAATAAGCTTCCAAGTCACAAGAAGAATTGTTAGACAAAACTTTCAGAGAAAGAATGTCTTCCTATGCCAAAATATATTTCCAAAATCTCATATTAGGTAATCTTTTAAGAAGATTACAAGATAAAATCAACTACATTTGGAAAAAAGTAACTTTGAGTTTTCAACAGAGCAGTAGATTAAATACACAATAATCTCATGAAAAGGATAAGATGTTGACTGTATTTGACAGGACTAAAGAGAATTGTTTAAGGTTGGAGAGATTCACATACATTTGTAGCATAAGAAAAAAAAAATAACATTGTTCCTTCCTTTCAATATTGGTATAAAATCCTAATTGCATGATTATTTTAAAGTTATCTTATTTTCTATTTATATATCTTTCAAGATGTTTTACTGGTGTCAGCATATTCATTCAAGACTTTCTATATCTCTTTGTTCATGTAATAACAGGACTATAACAAAACTGTTCTTTACAAGGTGCCCTGTAGCACAGCTAAGGACAATGATCGTAGGCCTGGAGAAAGTAGCTTCCAATGGTCAGGATGATGAGTGCAATCAGGAAATAAATATTTATTGAAAACTTTGACCTGTAAACTAATGAGAGGAAAGTACAGTGGGGAGTTTTCTGATAACTAACCCCATGAGGGAAAGTGATGCTGTCTGCTGCAGTGCAGGGCAGAAGTCCCCTATGGAACCCATTTCCCTTTCTGTTATGCCCTGAGGTACTGGCAAATATAATTGCAAGTCTGCCTTCTGAAGGACTTAAAGGATATCAAGGATGAAGAGACCCAGATAAATAGAAGAGTTTCTGTGGTCTTTGGTAGAGGTAAGTGCAGAAGACTCAGGCTTGGAAAGAAGGTATTCACTCACTGTGCATGAAAAGAATAATCTTATTCCATGAAGATTGCATTATTATATAATATGGATTATTATAGATTGCATTATTATTACATTGAATATAAAAAATTAGAGGCTTTGAATTTTGGTGAGAGGCAATGGAAAGTTTAGAAGAAACTCTGCCTGCTGAAGTACTAGGCCGAGGTATATGTGAAACAGAATACTCCATTTATGATGCCATCTTTTGAAAGATTACTTTGTCCAGACTTGATTGTGACTCTCATCAAAATTGAGTTGTCATACTTTTCTTTCCAAACGTTCCTCAGTTTTCTTTGCTAGATTATTCATGACGGTCCTGTGGGTTTAATCATAATTGCACGTGGTGGCCTTGCTCCAAGTTGATTTATTTGACACCAGCTCATATTTTGCTTGTCAACCCTTTTCAGGAGGAACTCATGCTTGAGAAGGTAAAACAACCAAGTTGTAATACAATAAATGAGCCTTATGTCATGCCATAAATATATGTAATACAATAAATATAATGATGATCCTTATGTAATACAATAAATATAATGTGGACACTCCAATGTAATGGTGCCCAATATTTTGGAGTGTTTAGTACATTTCTAACATACTTTAAGCATTTAAATATATTTACTTTGTCTATGCTAGGTTTTCTCATTTGTAAAGTGGGGTTAATAATGCTATCTTATTAGAGCATTTTGAGCGTTAAATGAGAAATATATACTTGTGCTAGTCTTAATTAGTGACTCAGTACTATGTAATACACTACTGACTTTGCACACAATATTCATAACACTATGTAATACAGTACGGCCTTCCCAGGTGGCACTAGTGGTAAAGACGGAGAAGGCGATGGCACCCCACTCCAGTACTCTTGCCTGGAGAATCCCATGGACCGAGGAGCCTGGTAGGCTGCAGTCCATGGGGTCGCGAAGAGTCGGACACGACTGAACGACTTCACTTTCACTTTTCACTTTCAGGCACTGGAAGAGGAAATGAATTCTTGCCTGGAGAATCCCAGGGACAGGGAAGCCTGCTGGGCTGTTGTCTATGGCGTCGCACATAATCGGGCACGACTGACTCGACTTAGCAGCAGCAGCAGCAGCAGCGGTAAAGAATCAGCCTGCCTATGCAGGAGACTCCAGAGACGCGAGTTCGATCCCAGGGTTGGGACGAACCCCTGGAGGAGGAAATGGCAAACCCTCCAGTATTCTTGCCTAGGAAAGCCTAGGAAATGCCTGGGGGGGCTACAGTCCATGGGGTCACAAGGAGTTGGACATGTCTGAGTGATTGAACAATCAATGCAGTAATACAGAATTCACAATATGAATCGTATTATGCTATACTATTATTTTTATTATGTTTAACCATTCTCAGAAACTTATGAGCTAGTTTCTATTAGTAATTAGCAGACAGGGTGTTATTTAACACAGTCAGATGAGCTTCATGGATTAGTAGAAGAGGAAGCACAAAGCAGAATGTTAAAATAAAATGACTTTAGTGTTATGAATTGGACTTTAGTCAAAGCAAAAAGAATACCCAGCTGTGGATGTGACTGGTGATAGAAGCAAGGTCCAATGCTGTAAAGAGCAATATTGCATAGGAACCTGGAATGTCAGGTCCATGAATCAAGGCAAACTAGAAGTGGTCAAACAAGAGATGGCAAGAGTGAGTGTTGGCATTCTAGGAATCAGTTAACTAAAATGGACTGGAATGGGTGAATTTAACTCAGATGACCATTATATCTACTACTGCGGGCAGGAATCCCTCAGAAGAAATGGAGTAGTCATCATGGTCACAAAGGAGTCTGAAACGCAGTACTTGGATGCAATCTCAAAAACGACAGAATGATCTCTGTTCGTTTTCAAGGCAAACCATTCATCACAGTAATCCAAGTCTATGCCCCAACCAGTAATGCTGAAGAAGCTGAAGTTGAACGGTTCTACGAAGACCTACAAGACCTTTTAGAACTAATACCCAAAATAGATGTCCTTTTCATTATAGGGGACTAGAATGCAAAAGTAGGAAGTCAAGAAACTTCTAGAGTAACAGGCAAATTTGGCCTTGGAATACAGAATGAAGCAGGGCAAAGACTAATAGAGTTTTGCCAAGAAAATGCACTGGTCATAACAAACACCCTCTTCCAACAACTCAAGAGAAGACTCTATACATGGACATCACCAGATGGTCAACACTGAAATCAGATTGATTATATTCTTTGCAGCCAAAGATGGAGAAGCTCTATACAGTCAGCAGAAACAAGACCAGGAGCTGACTGTGGCTCAGATCATGAACTCCTTATTGCCAAATTCAGACTTAAATTGAAGAAAGTAGGGAAAACCACTAGACCATTCAGGTATGACCTAAATCAAATCCCTTATGATTATACAGTGGAAGTGAGAAATAGATTTAAGGGCCTAGATCTGATAGATAGAGTGCCTGATGAACTATGGACTGAGGTCGTGACATTGTACAGGAGAAAGGGATCAAGACCATCCCCATGGAAAAGAAATGCAGAAAAGCAAAATGGCTGTCTGGGGAGGCCTTACAAATAGCTGTGAAGAGAAGCAAAAAGCAAAGGAGAAAAGGAAAGATATAAACATTTGAATGCAGAGTTCCAAAGAATAGCAAGAAGAGATAAGACAGCCTTCTTCAGCAATCAATGCAAAGAAATAGAGGAAAACAACAGAATGGGAAAGACTAGAGATCTCTTCAAGAAAATGAGATACCAAGGGAATATTTCATGAAAAGATGGGCTTGATAAAGGACAGAAATGGTATGGACCTAACAGAAGCAGAAGATATTAAGAAGAGATGGCAAGAATACACAGAAGAACTGTACAAAAAAGATCTTCATGACCCAGATAATCACGGTGGTGTGATCACTGACCTAGAGCCAGACAGCCTGGAATTTGAAGTCAAGTGGGCCTTAGAAAGCATCACTACAAACAAAGCCAGTGGAGGTGATGGAATTCCAGTTGAGCTATTCCAAATCCTGAAAGATGATGCTGTGAAAGTGCTGCACTCAATAT
Organism: Bos mutus; assembly: GCF_027580195.1. NCBI lineage: Eukaryota > Metazoa > Chordata > Mammalia > Artiodactyla > Bovidae > Bos > Bos mutus. The sequence continues at coordinate 1,953,533 of NC_091619.1, read as the reverse complement.
GCCAGCAAATTTGGAAAACTCAGCAGTGGCCACAGGACTGGAAAAGGTCAATTTTCCTTCCAATCCCAAAGAAAGGCAATGCCAAAGAATGCTCAAACTACCACAAAATTGCACTCATCTCACACACTAATAAAGTAATGCTCAAAATTCTCCAAGCCAGGCTTTAACAATATGTGAACTATGAACTTCCTGATGTTCTAGCTGGCTTTAGAAAAGGCAGAGGTACCAGAGATCAAATTGCCAACATCCACTGGATCATGGGAAAAAGCAAGAGAGTTCCAGAAAAACATCTATTTCTGCTTTATTGACTATGCCAAAGCCTTTGACTGTGTGATCACAATAAACTGTGGAAAATTCTGAAAGAGATGGGAATACCAGACCACCTGATCTGCCTCTTGAGAAATTTGTATGCAGGTCAGGAAGCAACAGTTAGAACTGGATATGGAACAACAGACTGGTTCCAAATAGGAAAAGGAGTACATCAAGGCTGTATATTGTCACCCTGCTTATTTAACTTATATGCAGAGTACCTCAGGAGAAACGCTGGACTGGAAGAAACACAAGCTGGAATCAAGATTGCTGGGAGAAATATCAATAACCTCAGATATGCAGATGACACCACCCTTATGGCAGAAAGTGAAGAGTAACTAAAAAGCCTCTTGATGAAAGTGAAAGTGGAGAGTGAAACAGTTGGCTTAAAGCTTAACATTCAGAAAACGAAGATCATGGCATCTGGTCCCATCACTTCATGGGAAATAGATGGGGAAACAGTGGAAACAGTGTCAGACTTTATTTTTTTGGGCTCCAAAATCACTGCAGATGGTGACAGCAGCCATAAAATTAAAAGACACTGACTCGTTGGAAGGAAAGTTATGATCAACCTAGATAGTATATTCAAAAGCAGAGACATTACTTTGCCAATAAAGGTTCGTCTAGTCAAGGCTATGGTTTTTCCTGTGGTCATGTGTGGATGTGAGAGTTGGACTGTGAAGAAGGCTGAGCACTAAAGAATTGATGCTTTTGAACTGTGGTATTGGAGAAGACTCTTGAGAGTCCCTTGAACTGCAAGGAGATCCAACCAGTCCTTTCTGAAGGAGATCAACCCTGGGATTTCTTTGGAAGGAATGGTGCTAAAGCTGAAACTCCAGTACTTTGGCCACCTCATAGGAAGAGTTGACTCATTGGAAAAGACTCTGATGCTGGGAGGGATTGAGGGCAGGAGGAGAAGGGGACGACAGAGGATGAGATGTCTGGATAGCATCACTGACTCGATGGATGTGAGTCTGGGTGAACTCCGGGAGTTGGTGATGGACAGGGAGGTCTGGCGTGCTGCGATTCATGTGGTCACAAAAAGTTGGACACGCTGAGTGACTGAACTGAACTGAACCCTTTCACTAAGCTGCCTGTTAAGCATGTTTTAAGTCTTTTGTAGTCATTAACTTAATCCTAAGTATACCTATGAAAGGGTACTATCATTAATCTCATTTTGCAGATGAATATTTGAGACAGACAGATCAAGCAATTTCCCAAAAGACACATAGATAATAACAAATTTAACTGAGATTTCAATGTAGACTCCAGGTCTACATGCCCTAGAACAGAGATCTCCAAAGAGAAATGTGCAAGATGGCCCACGGGTGGAAAAAGAAAATAATAGTACTTCTGTTATGTTTATTTTTACTCATGCTTCTTACTTTAAGATATTATGTATTGTTAGATCATGTGTGCATGTGTGTGTGTTAGTCACTCAGTCATGTATGAATCTTTGAGACCCTGTAGGCTGTATGTAGCTCCCCAGGCTTCTCTGTCCATGAGATTCCCCAGGCAAGAATGCTGGAGTTGGTTGCCGTGCCCTGTCCATCATAATATAGTACATGCACATAGTTTTTGTTTTACATTTTAAAGTCTTTATTGAATTCATTAAAACATTGTTTCTGTTTTATGTTTTGGCTAAGAGGCATGTGGGATCCTAGTGCCTCAACCAGGGTAGAACACACAGCCCCTGTATTGGAAGGTGAAGTCTTTTCTACCTGACCACCAGGGAAGTCCCTGTGCATAACTTTTAAATACAAACACTTATATTAGAAGTTAAGCTAAAAATACTTTTAACTGTTTTTTTTTTTTTTTTTAACCACTAAAAACATTTGGGAAAATCTATTTCTGCAATAGTGACTCTGGAGGAGTAAGTGAAAAAAAAATACAGAATGTTGGTCACTTTTTATAAAGTTAGGGAAAAACATAAAACTTTCAAGTTACTTCTTCTTATTCATTCAAGTTATTTATCAATACACTAAATATTCTTCCTTGTGAGCTGGTATGTTGTTCACTGTTCAGTCACTAAGTTGTGTCCAAGTCTTTGTGACCCCATGGACTGCAGCATGCCAGGCTTCCTGTCCTTCACCATCTCCCAGAGTTTGTTCAAACTCATGTTCATTGAGTTGGTGATGCCATCCAACCATCTCATCCTCTGTAGTCCCCTTCTCTGGCCTTCAGTCTTTCCTAGCATCAGGGTCTTTTCCAATGAGTCAACTCTTTGCATCAGGTGGCCAAAGTATTGAAGCTTCAGCTTCAGCATCAGTCCTTCAGGGTTGATTTCCCTTAGGACTGACTGGTTTGATCTCCTTGAGCTGGTGTGTACCCTTTCCTTTATTCACAGGTAGTTCTACTGGGGATATGGAGATGTGGAAACCTATTAGCAGTGACTGAATTTGTCATCACTTGCTTTCCTCAGATCCAGGAAGGTAGTCTTCTGTACTTCTTTCCTTTACTTTTCATCTATATTTTTACTGTCATTGGAAATCTATTGATCTTTTTGCAGTAAGGCTGGATGCCTGGCTCCACAATCCCATGTATAATTTCATCAGTATCTTTCCCTTTCTGGAATCTGGTGTACCACAGCCATCATTCCCAAGATGCTCTACAATCTCATCAGTGAAATAAAAGACGTTCTCTATTAATGGCTGCCTCTTGCAAATATATTTCTTCCATTTACCAAGAAATTCAGAGGAAATCTTGCTAACACCATGGCCATTGACAGATATGTTGCAATCTGCAACCCTCTTCGCTATCAAATGATCATGACTACCCATCTTTGTGCTCAGCTTTCTGCAGGCTCCTGCATCTTTGGCTTCCTCATCCTGCTTCCTCAGATTGTAATGATTTCAACATAGCCTTTCTGTGGTCCCAGTAAAGTCCATCAAATCTTCTGTGACTTTGTCCCAGTTCTGAGCCTGGCCTGCACAGACACATCCATGATTCTGATTGAGGATGTGGTCCTTGCTGCGGCCATCACCATTACTGTCTTAATCATTGCCCTGTCCTATATAAGAGTTGTCACCATGATCCTGAAAATTTCTTCTGCTGAAAGTCAACAGAAGGCTTTTGGTACCTATGCAGGCCGTATCACAGTTTTCCTGATATTTTTTGACAGCGTGTCCCTCATGTACTTGTGTTTCAATACCCCTTATTCACCTGTTTTGGACACAGCTGTTGCACTGATGTTTACTCTTCTTCCCCCAATCTTCAGTCCTATCATCTATAGTCTGAGAAAAAAGGACATGAAGGATGCAATTAGAAAACTCTTCTGTATTCAAAGAGTGTCGAACACATCTGGAGGTTAACTCTGAGCCACAGATTGCCTTTCACTCTTAATATTTCTCTAACAGATTAAAATATGAAATTATTCTCTCTCTAATTTTTGTCACATTGAGCCATCTGTCTGCTATCCTGATTATTTTATTTTATTATTATTTTATTGGGAAAACACATTTATGTTCTGCCATCGCTATGAAATTTGATGGGTATTTCATCAAGAATTTTATTATGGAGCTTAAAGATTTTCTTCTGAAAAGTTACAAGTAAAGGAAAAATTTCTCACCACTTTAGAGGGTTAGAATTACACTTCAGAAGCTGGCCAAGTGCTTCAAGGCATTATGTCTTTATTCAGGAAATAGACCTTTGGCATATTTTCTATATAATTATGAATTATGTATTACTTGATTCAGTTCAGTTCAGTTCAGTCACTCAGTTGTGTCTGACTCTTTGTGACCTTATGGACTGCAGCATGATAGTCTTCTTTGTTCATCACCAACTCCCAGAGCCTACTCAAACTCAAGTCCATTGCATCACTGATGCTATCCAACCATCTCATCCTCTGTCTTCCCCTTCTCCTCTTGTCTTCAATCTTTCCCAGCATCAGAGTTTTTTCCAGTGGGTCAGTTCTTTGCATCAGATGGCCAAACTATTGGAGTTTCAGCTTCAACATCAGTCCTTCCAATGAATATTCAGGACTGATTCCCTTTAGGATGGACTGATTGGATCTCCTTGCAGTCCAAGGGACTCTCAAGAGTCTTCTCCAACACCACAGTTCAAAAGCATCAATTCTTCGGCGCTCAGCTTTCTTTATAGTCCAACTCTCACATCCATACATGACTACTGGCAAAAACATGACAGACCTTTGTTGGTAAAGTAATGTCTCTGCTTTGTAATATGCTGTCTAGGTTGGTCATAGTTTTCTTCCAGGGAGCAAGCATCTTTTTAATTTCATGGCTGCAGTCATCATCTGCAATGATTTTGGAGCCCCAAAAATAAAGTCTGTAACTGTTTCCATTGTTTCCCCATCTATTTGCAATGAAGTGATGGGACCTGATGCCATGATCTTAGTTTTCTGGATGTTGAGTTTTAAGCCAACTTTTTCACTCCCCTCTTTCAGTTTCATCAAGAGGCTCTTTAAATCTTTTTTACTTTCTGCCATAACGTTGGTGTCATCTGCATATCTGAGGTTATAGATACTTCTCCCAGCAATCTTGATTCCAGCTTGTGCTTCATCCAATCTGGCATTTCACATGATGTACTCTGCATATAAGTTAAATAAGCAGGGTGGCAATATACAGCCTTGACATGCTCCTTTCCTGATTTGGAACCAGTCTGTTGTTTCATGTCCAGTTCTAGCTTGCTTCTGACCTGCATACAGATTTCTCAGTAGGCAGGTTAGGTGGTCTGGTATTCCCATTACCTGCTTAGGTTTGTCCAGAAGCACATAGCTAAGAAAAAAGCAAAAATAGTACTTTCAGAAGTAAATTACACTGTGATTTTTAGTTATAACTTGTTTATTACAATAAGCATATATATTTAGTAAGACTAAATTCTCAATATTGTTAGACATGTCCATAAGAAAACTAGAGTGTGGAATCATAGAATTGTAGAGTCACACGCACTGCAACTATTGAAGCCTGCTTGCTCTAGATTTCATGTTCTGAAGCAAGGGAAGCAATGAGAAGCCCACATATTGCAACTAGAGTGTAGCCCCATCTCACTGAAACTAGAGAAAAGTCCACTCATCAATGAAGTCCCAGAACAGTATATAAACAAAATTATTTTTTAAAAAAGTAATTGACTTTCTCAGATTTTCCGAGAATACTATATACTCTGTGAATAGAGGAATTTAAGAAAAGACACATTTTATAAAAGAGCAGGGAGAAGAAATTTTTCTTGCTCTGAAAGCAATGAACTCATTGATATTAGAGAACAAACAGACTGTGGAAGTCTGTCCTTCCACACTGCTGCCACTGATGCCCATTTGCCACCATTTACTTGAGTTACCATGACAACTCTCTTCAGGATTCAAGCCCACAGTTAAAGCTAGTCTGCTAGGTTAACCAAAGAAGGCACTGTTGTCATTCGATCCTTTTTATCTAGATTTCCTATCACCTGGATAAGGACAAATATAGGCTAATTAATGAAGCATTTCCTTTTTAAAAGCAAATTGTCACTCTCCTTTTTTGTAAATTTATGCTTTTCTTATAGAAATAATTTTATTCCTAAAAACAGTGAACAGATGAAATGTAGATTATGTCTGAAAAAATAAATTTGCCAAATGCTGCTGATTCTAAAAACAGTTTTCATGGAAGAAAATTAGATAATTGCATATTCAAAGGGGTGTATAAAATATTTCTTAACTTTAAATTTCTATTTTAGTAGAAATTTAGTAGAAATATCAAGGAAAAATATTTCCTGATTATTTTCAATGATTAAAAACAAACACGTTATGCACAATGGTAGTTAATACAAATTTGGCTTCATAATGTATTCTAATCTACTAAATACCATTATTTGATGGAGGTGAGGAGAGAAGCTCTCTAATCCTTCTTCCTAGCATGACAAATTCTTGAACTGTGTTCACTAAACCACTATTTGTGAATGTGCCCAGGATATGACACCATTGTTATGCTACTCTATCTAGAAATTTCGAAGGCATCTTCCATAATACATATAAATATTAATAGGAAAAAAGTTAATATACATATTTTACAATGTTTACCATAAACTGCAAACCAATTAGCTTGAACCAGTAGCAGCCTCACTTAAACAAAGCAATTTTTCAACATTAAGGATGTACAATTAAAAAATACTAAAATTAAGGCATCAAGTTAACTTTATCAACTTAATTTTGCCTTTTCTTGTCAAAATAGATTGTCAAAACTCAGAATTCAGAAGTCTGGTACTTTCAAAAATTCTTTGCTAAGTTTCTCATATTTTTGCTTGGAAATTGCTGCCATCTATTATAAAGTTTTACAAATTATTCTTCTTGATGCCAATAGCTAGAGTCAAAGAAAATGTGATGTAGATAACAGATTGGAAACCTATCATATTGGAAAACTGCCTGTTAAAGGTCCTTGAGCAATAATGCTAATGTAGCCTTGTTCTCCAACCAACCAATGGACACAAAAGGGCCAGGCTGCATAAGCAACATGAGAACCATGAAGAAGTGGGATCTGGGGCCCATTGGAGGATTATTTTTTCTGAACTTCCATAACCACATGTGCTACATACGTAAGTTGGAGGACCAGGATCCACACAAAATGTAGCTTCAAATCCAAGTCACAGAAGGATGTAGGAACCAACAGACTTACACATGGGACATTTATAATCTTTTCCATCATGTTTTTCTGTTTCTCCCATTATGGTAACAACACACATGGCTACAGTTTAGAAATACCCATGGCTGTTTTCATTGATGTCTTTCCTCTTCATACTAGGAAATGCTAGTGTTTTGAATTCTATAGGGTTCTGAGGTAACACTGAATTGATTTTCTGTCTTAAAACTGAATTTTTCACTACAGGAGGCAGAAGAGGCCTTCTGGAGTATGCCACAGTGATGTTATACTGCAGAGTTGAATTAACAAGACAGCTTATAGCTTATTGATTTCAATTTCCACCATTTTTCCTCTCTGCTGAGCTAATTTGGTATTATACAAAGCTGAATGCATTTCAACACATTGATACTTATCTCCATATTTCAGTGCTAGAATCTTCTGTGAACCCATTATGTGGATGCATAACAAAACAGCCATTAGCGGTCAAGCCATTCATCTGCCCATCTGACACCTTCAAAATGCCACTCTTCTTCCCCAGAAAGATGTTTTTTGATGAGTCAAATCCTGAAGCATATATCTGTGATGTAAAGGGAAATTATATTCACATATAATTCTAAAAGCAAATCTTGATATAGTGCTTTGTACTGACTGTGTATCAGAATTATCAATACTTTTACTCCTGGAACTATATCAGTTATTACAAAATTAATGAGACTTTCAGTCAACTGACCAATCTGAAACATTAATGTTGCTATCATGAGCATATTCAGTTACTGCTGCCTGGACCCAGTGCTATGCTATACTGGTCTTTGTGGCTTATTTCCTTTGTAACTTAAGGAGAACAAGCCATAACTACAGTGCTGGGCTTCATTCTATTTGCTTTATATCTTAAAAACAAAGCAAATAGACTTTTCCTTCTTCCTTTATCACCATTTGGGAGACAGTCTTTGCACGCTAAGGCAATGAGTTCACCATATTTTGTTGGTGCTTTGGATGGATGATTTTTTTGATCAGGGTATAACATGATTTGGCTGTGTTTTTCTAATCTTTGTTCACTGATCATGAGCCCTAGGATACTTTTACATTTTTTCATCTACTAGCTTCCTAAAAAGGATACGTCTTTAAAGAAAACAAATAGAAATGCTGTATAGAGCAAGGTAGTACAAGGAGGCAGAGTGGGTCATGGATCCTCCAAGCCCTGTCTGAATACACCACTCTCTTAGCCCCTCTGTGTGCCCCAATTTAGAAAATTTATATTTTCCAAAAGGTTCTTAAACAAACCAAATGGAGAAAACCAAGGAAAGTTTATTTGCAAAATACAGTACATTTCTAGCCAGGAAATTTCATAAAGCCTTAAAATTCAGAAAATATGATTCATTCTGTATCACACAAAACTTTTGTGCACTTGACCACAGGAGATCACAAGAAGCACCTCTGCTTCTTGATTAGTTGAGAAAAATGATTTTGGAAATGTAAGCAATCAGTTTTTAATATCTCTGTATTTTGTTTGTTTATTTTAAAGGCACGTATGTCCCCATTTCACTCCCCAGCAGCACACTGTGTATATGCCTCTGTGTATGTAATAGTGTGTGGCATTTAGGCATATGTGTGTGTTTATGAGAATACTACACTGGAATCTGCATTTTCAGGTATGGAGTGATGGTTGGAGAGAGGTTAATGTACATTAAAAATGGGCATATTCTGTTAATAATAGCAAATATTTAACCATAAGCTGCCCTAAGAAAGAATTACAGAAATAATTTTAAGTATTCCAAATTTAAATCTATAAATTATAAAGGTCTTTTAATGTATGACATGTGCTAGTTTGTTATGGTACTGTTAGTGATAAAAGCTAACTAGATTAATGTTCAGTAATAATATTCAATGGAAGAAATTTAAAAATTGAACACTAGAAAACTAATCTAGAGTTTTGACTTGAGAAAATATCATAAAATTTAAAGAAGAAAGATACAATGTCCTGCAAAATAGGTTACATGGAAACTAAAGAAATGAAATATTAATGAAACTGAAATTCCAGGAATAAAGAGACTAATACCTTGAGGAAACTGTAAAATTTCTACAGTAGTTATGATAGAAGAAGTTATCTTAAAACAAAACCAGACAAAATAAATGTTTCTAACTAAAATGGAATACATTGTATTATCTATGTTTCAAAAAAATATAGGCTTACAGTTTATAAGACAAAAATTGACAGAATCAAAATTAGCAAAGGAGAAATTCACAATCACGTAGAAGCTTAAAAAACAGATTAACAAAATGGACATAAGTGATAGCAGAATTAATACTTGATTTTTGTAGAGTCAGACAAGTATTTTCACAGAGTAAAAATTTATTGAAATATGCATTTATAATTTGTGCACTTTTTACATGAATTATTTATCATTAAAATATTTTTTGAATTAGAGTTCTTGTGAATATCCACATAATTAAAATTGAACTTTAATAATATGTTGTCCAAAAAACCAAAACATTTCAATAAGTTGTATTATCACATGATATCCTGCTCTTGTCTGCCTGCACACACATACGAGTTGTACACTAACCTAAATTTATCAATAGTATTTACTGATATGCTGCAAGCTAATATTAAATATCTGAGCTTTTGCCTCATTTATATTGAGTCATGAAAACAATTTTGTGAGCATTCACAGTATGATAAATATGGACTAACTACTCTGGAGCTATTTCTTTATAGCCATGAAGTAAGAAGGAATTATGGGAATTTAAAAAAGAATGAGTAGAAGGAAGTAGTAGACAAGAAATACATACAAATCTTTAATATATTTTGTGCTGAAAAGGGGGAACTATAGAGTTCGGCAGAATTAATAGAAACAATTTGAAGGAAAACCCTGTGTATATTGTTGGATAATACTTGGGACTCTTCCATCTTCTTTAGTATGGCATACTTCTAACTTACATATTTTCATGAAAATGGATCTATTTTCTATTCATTAATTTGTTCACAATAATTAACATGTCAGTAAGGCTCTTTTGACATCGTCCTATTTCTTGTGTTTTTGAAAGCTGCCGCTGCTGCTGCTAAGTCACTTCAGTCATGTCCGACTCCGTGCGACCCCATAGACGGCAGCCCACTAGGCTCCCCGGTCCCTGGGATTCTCCAGGCAAGAACACTGGAGTGGGTTGCCATTTCCTTCTCCAATGCATGAAAGTGAAAAGTGAAAGTGAAGTCGCTCAGTCGTGTCCGAGTCTTCGCAACCCCATGGACTGCATGCAGCCTACCAGGCTCCTCCGCCCATGGGATTTTCCAGGCAAGAGTACTGGAGTGGGGTGCCATTGCCTTCTCCCATGTTTTTGAAAGGATGAGGTCCAATCAAAGGTGAGTGTACCTTTATATGATATTCTTCCAATTCCACACCTAAATGGAGGCTGACTGGTTAATTCACAATGATGACAAGAAAAGAGGTAACAGTGGTCACCAGAACTTGAAGTCTTCTTTGGAGCACTGATTCTCTTTTGATCTGAAAATATGATGAGAAAAAAGTGCAATCACATTCTGATACTGATTCCTGGGAAAAAGAAAGAGTGCCTGTGGAACTCATTTGCCCTTAGTATTTTTCTTCGGATCTTTATAATAATCCCTTCCAGAGAAGTTGAAAGAACATTTAAGAATGCAGAGACCCAGGAAAAAGGAAGACCCCTACTGCACCTGGCAGAGGTGAGTTGAGGGTCACTGAGGTTTGGGTAGAAACTATTCATTTTTTATGTTCGGCATGAGACACACTCTAAAGATTCAAATAATGAAGACTTGGGCAGCCTTAAATTTTGGCATTGGAATAGAATTTATGTGAAAGCTCCATCTTTGGGGTTCTGGGCTTTTCACGCTTAAAATCAGAAATAATATCTATTATTCAGACTTTACAACTGTCCAAGACATAAATACTTACAAGTTTCCTTCCTACCAGTCTTATTTCTAGATTTTTCTAGCTTTAATATGATGCTGGGAAAGATTGAGGGCAGGAGGAGAAAGGGGCAACAGAGGATAAGATGGTTGGTTGACATCACCGAGTCAATGGGGATGAATTTGAGTAAACTCTGGAAGGTAGTGGACATGGAAGCCTGGTGTGCTGCAGTCCATGGGGTTGCAAAGATTTTGACATGACATAGCAACTGAAAAACAGCAACAATATTTTTCTAAGCCTAATCCAAACTTATTAATTAAAAAGTGGCCATTATTTTCAAGTGATCAATGCATGCTAGGGTTATGAAACACAAAATGTTGATCCTGCTCTAATAGAAGTTCACAATCTTATGAAGTTAAATAACAAGTTATAATAAAAACATAGTAAGGATGACGGTAGAAACCCTCTGTAGGATATATATGAGAATAAATGTGTGTGTGTGTGTGTGTGTGTGTGTGTGTGTGTGTGTATGCGCGCGTAAATGTAGGGAGGGAGATGAAACCACAGTAACTCTTGTAGGGCTTCTGATAGGGATCAATGCCTGTGCTGAAACTTGAGGAAAGTCTAGGAGTTAGTTAAGTGAAGAAGAGTAAGCAGGTCTTCTAGGAAGAGGGTTAATATTCACAAAAGCAACAATCCAGGAGAAATCAGGGTGAACTCTGAAAACTGTGACAGTGCAGCATAAGAGAGTGACAGATGGGGTAGACTGCATGTGCAGATTTAAAGTTCAGGAAACATACCTCTGCTGGCGATACAGACTCGAAAGAACTGAAAAACTGTGGAGGGTGTGCGTTCATCAACAATAAGGCAGGACATGATTTTAGGGACCACAGCAGGAAACTGGAACACACAGTCTTTTAGGGAATGGGTCAAGAAGGTGAGTTTATAACACATAAAATAAGAAAGTTTTATAACAAAACACCTGAGAGGAAGCTTCTATTCAGAAAGAAGGTAAACCTGGAGAAGGTGGTTTCATGAGAGCCAAAGGAGACAGTCTTCAAGTAGTAGTAATCAGTAGTTTCTAATGCCAAAGTGAAGTTATAAAGACTGAAACTTTTCCATTGTTTTGCAGTTAACATATCAGTGATACATGGGACAGAATGGCTTCTGTATAGGAGAGAGAAAGCAGTCATATAGCAAATGATTGAGGAGTGAAAAGATCTAAATGAGATATTGTTAATATTCTTTCAGAAAGCTTTTCAAGGTAGGAAATTACTAATAAATATTGAGTGATATTAATACTCTGATATATTAATTCTTTCAATACTCATAATTTTGCACTAATATTTTTCCCAGAAGATTCTGAGGTTCAGAGAGAGATTATATAACTTGCTTATTTGCTCAAGTGGCAGAATGAGAATTCAGACTCAGAATGTCTGATTTGAACCCATGTTACTAATTATCATTTTGTATTATCTCTCAAATAAAAAGATTAATGATGTAGACAAGTTTTCAGTTATTTTGAATCTGGAAAAAGTCAAAACACAAAAATACCAGGTAACCAAAATACCATTTACATTTACACTGCATTGATTTCCTTCTCTATTAGTTGGGTGTACCATCTTCCTCATTCACAGATAGCTCTTCTGGGGACATGGAAGATGGAAATCTATCAGCAGTGACTGAATTTATCTTCACTGGGTTCCCCTGATTCCAAGATCGTGGCCTCCTATACTTTGTTCCTCTACTCTTAATCTACACCTTTATTATAGTTGGGAACCTATTGATCTTTGCTGTAAGACTGGATACCTGTCTCCACAATCCCATGTATAATCCCATCAATATCTTCACATTTCTTGGGATGTGGTATACCACAGCTGCTATTCCTAAGATTCTCTCCAATCTGACCAGCAGTCAAAAGACCATCTCTCATTGGCTGCCTCTTGCAGATGTACTTCTTCCATCCATTTGGAAACACTGCAGGAGCCTTGCTGACTGTCATGGCCATTGACAGGTATGTTGCCACCTCAGCCCACTCCATTACCTAACCATCATGACTCCCCGACTACATGCTCAGCTCTCTGCAGGCTCTTGTATATTTGGTTTCCTCATCCTTTTACCTGAGATTATGTGGATTTTTACCCTACCTTTCTGTGGTTCCAACTAAACCCATCAGATCTTCTGCTCTGTGATTTCACACTTTTATTAAATTTAGACTGCACAAATACCTCTGTGATCTTGGTGCAAGAAGTGATTCATGCTCTTGCTATTCTAATAACAGGTTTGATTATTTCTCTCTCTTACATCAGAATTATCCCTTCATCCTGGGTATCCCTTCAGTTGAGGGTTGTAAAAAGGCCTTTTCTACGTGTGCAGCACACATTTCCATCTTCATGCTGTTTTTTGGCAGTGTGGCTCTCATGTATCTTAAATTCTTTGCTACACCATTCTGGGACACCACCATTGCGCTGACATTCTCTGTGCTTGCTCCCTTTTTCAATCCCATTATATATAGCTTGAGAAATAAGGACATGAAAGATGCTGTTAAGAAGCTCCTTTGCTCCCCAAAAGGTGTTTAATATATCTGGTAAGTAATTTAGACTGCAGTCCTGTATACAAATGGAACTTCTTCACAAAATATTAAGCCCAAAGAGACTAGAATTTCAAAGAATAATACAATTAGTCTAGTTTTCTTCCCCATGACCTAGTGAACAGACTGGTAAAGAAAGTCTTCTGAGGATTTACAGAGATGACAGCAATATCAATTCTACTTCTGAATTTCTTGAGTCAGTGTAATTTTTAGTATAATACATGCAATTTGATAATAAATATATTAGAATTATGTACTAAAATGTATTATTTCTACTATGTATTTATAATCATCAGTTTAATTATGGTAAACTGCTTCATTGATTGAACATGCAAATTATTTTTCCATTTTGTTTCTCTATTGTTTGCTTCTCTGTATTGTTTTTTAACTATTACCACTGGTGGCTCAGATAATAAAGAATCCCACTGCAATGCAGGAGACTCAGGTTCCATCCCTGGGTGGGGAAGATCCTCCGGAGGAAGAAATGTAAACCCACTCCAGTATTCTTGCCTAAAAACTCCCATGTGCAGAAGAGCCTGGTGAGCTACAGTCCAAAGAGCTGTGAAGAGTCAGACATGACTGAACATGCATACACACATTCTTATAAATATGGCAATTATAATTTTCTTGCATAAAGTCCTTTTCAATTTCAAAAACTTCTGTTTCAAGATAAATTTCAAGAAGTTGAATTATTAAAAGCAGATGTGAAAGTATGTTCATAGCTTTTGGTAAAAAATATTGATTTGGTAAATGGTTGCACAAATAATGCCTTAGTGCAGCACTTTTGTTACAACTTCAGTAGTACGGCAACTGAGGTATATATCAAATAAAAGTCTAGTTATTCTGTGAAAAATATCAATCCTGTCACTGGCAAGCTGAACTTGCAGTACAACTATAAAAAGGAAATGTGATAAATTGGGTCATTCGTCCCAATTCTTCACATCCCCGTTACAGATCCATAATTTTGCGATGAATGGATTCATGGTAAGTACCATTTGCTTTCCTGCCCCACAGATTTGGTTTGGGCTTTTCCTTTAATTGACTTGGGAAAGCAATGAATATTATAGATACTGAATATGTACCTTTACAGTCAGGTTTACTTCAGATAACTGCTCCCCTTTCATCACTGGACTCACACGAAACCATGTCTCTGAGAGTCAGTGGTTCAGAGAATGAGAGACACATGGAGCTGACCTGAACTGTAACTTGCTTGAAGCCTTGTGTTTGAAGTCCACAACCCAGATCTCAGAGTCTGAAGTTGAGCATAGCTCTCACTATTGCAACTGACTAACAGACTTCTAAGTGTGAGGATAAATGATTATTACTTTAATATCCATGTCTGAAACAGTTAATAAGTTACATACACTGCCGTGTGTGGGCTTTGTCTGACATTGTACCATCCTGAGATTGCAGAAATTAATAACTAATGCTTCTTATCTGTGGCTAAGGCAATGGCACCCCACCCAGTACTCTTGCCTGGAAAATCCCATGGATGGAGAAGCCTGGCAGGCTGCAGTCCATGGGGTTGCTAAGAGTTGGGCATGACTGAGAGAGTTCACTTTCACTTTTCACTTTCATGCATTGGAGAAGGAAATGGCAACCCACTCCAATGTTCTTGCCTGGAGAATCCCAGGGACAGAGGAGCCTAGGGGGCTGCCATCTATGGGGTCGCACAGAGTCGGACATGAATGAAGCGACTTATTAGCAGCAGCAGCAGCAGCTTCTTATCTGAATCTTAAAATATTCTTTTGGGTTACAAGTATTTTAACACTGTATTGGTTATAATCTTTTAATATAATTCTATAATTCCCAGAAAGATTATGTACATCAAATGTGCAATTATTTAACAACACTGCCTATTATTTTGTATGTCAAAGAACTTTTACGCATCAAAGGGATTTGAGATCATTTAGACAATGGCACCCCATTCCAGTATTCTTGCCTGGAAAATCCCATGGATGGAGGAGCCTGGTAGGCTGCAGTTCATGGGGTTGCTAAGAGTCGGACACGACTGAGCAACTTCCCTTTCACTTTTCACATTCATGCATTGGAGAAGGAAATGGCAACCCACTCCAATGTTCTTGCCTGGAGAATCCCAGGGACGGGGGAGCCTGGTGGGCTGCCATATATGGGATTGCACAGAGTCGGACATGACTGAAGTGACTTGGCAGCAGCAGCAGAAATAAAGCAGGGGCTGAGTAGCGGAATGTAAAAAGATGCAAGGCAGTCATTCTTTGGAAGCTACATTCTCCTTACCATTTTTCTTCATTGTGTGTGCGGCTTACAGGCATCTTGCACCTGACATGTGCTTGAAAAACAAGTTATGAAATTAAATCTTTATGAAATTTTATCTTTCAAGGTGAGATAAAAGCTAAAAACCTCTTTAAACTATGTGGAAAAAACAAAGATGTATTGGTAACAGAAAGAAGAATTTTAACAAGTAGAAAACAAGTCAACTTTTATTCTTGTTACTTGTCATATGTACATGAGCAAAATGTTTTGTGTTAGTCCAGACATAGTACAAAATTCATACTAATTCTATGTGATATTCTTTAACTAGAAATTGCTGTATTAGGAAAATTGGTGAATGTGTCCTTGTCTGAAATTATAGTACCACTTCTTACAGCATACTTATTTAGTTTATTTTGAGTAAGGAAAGTCATTACATTTAAAGAAATGAAGGAAATGGATTGCATTTTGTTAATCTTTTTCATTCTCAGAAATTTTAGTGAGTAAATGGACAAAAATGAAAACAATCTTAATAACAGTAACATTAAACAATTAAATTGACATAATTAACCAAAGCACTGGCTATAAATTTCAATACAGAACTAAAGGTGGAGTATATGGAAGGCCAATCGATTTTCCTAAATTTGGCTGACTGACTTAGAAACAGATAAGAAATAGGATATGACTATATCCCTCATTTGATTATTTTACCAATCTCCTCTCCTCTACTGCATTCAGTTCAGATCAATTCAGTCACTCAGTCCTGTCTGACTATTTGTGAGCCCATGGACTGCAGCACTCCAGGCTTCCCTGTCAATCACCAACTTCCGGAGCTTACTCAAACTCATGTCTATCAAGTCAGTGATGCCATCCAACCATCTCATCCTCCATCCTTCCTTTCACCTCCCGCCTTCAATCTTTCCCAGCAAATGAGTCTTTTAAAATGAGTCTGTTCTTTGCATCAGGTGGCCAAAGTATTGGCATTTCAGCTTCAGCATCAGTCCTTCCAATGAATATTCAGGACTGATTTCCTTTAGGATGGACTGATTGGATCTCCTTGCAGTTCAAGAAACTCTCAAGAGTCTTCTCCAATACCATAGTTCAAAAGCTTCAATTCTTCAGCGCTCAGCTTTCTTTATAGTCCAACTCTCACATCCATACATGACTACTGGAAAAACTGTAGTTTTGACTACAAGGACCTTTGTTGGTAATGTCTCTGCTTTTTAATGTGCTGTCCACATTGACCATAGCTTTTCTTCCAAGAAGTAATCATCTTTTAGTTTCAGTGTTGCAATAACCATCTGCAGTGATTTTGGGCCCCCCAAAATAAAGTCTGTCACAGTTTCCACTGATTACCCATCTATTTACCATGAAGTGATGGGACTGGATGCCATGATCTTAGTTTTCAGATTCCAGCTTATGCTTCATCCAGACTGGCATTTTGCATGATATACTCTGCATATAAGTTGAATAAGCAGAGTGACAATATACAGCCTTGACATACTCCTTTCCCAATTTGGAACAAGTCTGTTGTTCCATGTCCAGTTCTAACTGCTGCTTCTTGACCTGCATAGTAAGGAGGCAGTAAGGTGGTCTGGTATTCACATCTCTTTATGACTTTTCTACAGTTTGCTGTGATCCACATAGTCAAAGGCTTTGGCATAGTCAATAAAGCAGAAGTAGATGTTTTTATGGAACTCTTGCTTTTTTGATGATCCAACAGATTTGATCCAATTTGATTTCTGGTTCCTCTGACTTTTCTACAACCAGCTTGAACATCTGGAAGTTCATGGTTCACGTATTGCTGAAGCCTGGCTTGGGGTATTTTAAGCATTACTTTGCTAGTGTGTGAGATGAGTGCAGTTGTGCAGCAGTTTGAACATTCTTTGACATTGCCTGTCTTTGGGATTGCAATGAAGACTGATGTTTTCCAGTCCTGTGGTCACTGCTGAGTTTTCCAAATTTGCTGGCATATTCAGTGCAACACTTTCACAGCATCATCTTTTAGGATTTGAAATAGCT
Organism: Bos mutus; assembly: GCF_027580195.1. Taxonomy (NCBI): domain Eukaryota; kingdom Metazoa; phylum Chordata; class Mammalia; order Artiodactyla; family Bovidae; genus Bos; species Bos mutus. The sequence continues at coordinate 1,935,936 of NC_091619.1, read as the reverse complement.
CAACTGGAATTCCATTACCTCTACTAGCTTTGTTCATAGTGATGCTTCCTAAGGCCCACTTGACTTTGTACTCCAGAATATCTGGGTCTAGATGAGTGATCACACCGTCATGGTTATCTGGGTCATGAAGATCTTATTTGTATAGATCTTCTGTGCATTCTTGCCACCTTTTCTTAATATCTTCTGCTTCTATTAGGTCCGTACCATTTCTGTCATTTATTGAGCCCATGTTTGCATGAAATGTTCCCTTGGTGTCTCTAATATTCTTGAAGAGATCGCTAGTCTTTTCCATTCTATTGTTTTCCTCTGTTTCTTTGTGTTGATCCCTGAGGAAGACTTTCTTATCTCTCCTTGCTATTCTTTGGAACTCTGTATTCAAATGGGTGTATCTTTCCTTTTCTCCTTTGCCTTTAGCTTCTCTTCTTTTCTCAGCTATTTGTAAGGCCTCCTCAGACAACCATTTTGCCTTTTGGCATTTCTTCTTCTTGTGGATGGTCTTGATCCCTGCCTCTTGTACAATATCATGAACATCAGTCCATAGTTCTTCAGGCACTCTGTCTATTAGTTCTAATCCCTTGAATCTATTTGTCACTTCTACTGTATAATCTTAAGGGATTTGATTTAGGTCATACCTGAATGATCTAGTGGTTTTTCCTACTTTCTTCAATTTAAATCTGAATTTGGCAATAAGGAGTTCATGATCTGAGCCACAGTCAGCTCCTGGTCTTGCTTTTGCTGCCTGTATAGAGGTTCTCCATTTTTGCTGCAAATCATATAATCAATCTGATTTTGGTATTGACCACCTGGTGATATCCATGTGTAACGTCTTATCTTGTGTTGTTGGAAGAGGGTGTTTACTATGATCAGTGCATTCTCTTGACACAACTCTGTTAGCTGTTGACCTGCTTAATTTTGTACTCCAAGGCCAAACTTGCCTGTTACTCCAGGAAGCTCTTGATTTCCTACTTTTGCATTCCAGTCCCCTATAATGAAAAGGACATCTTTTTTTAGGGTGTTAGTCCTAGAAGGTGTTGTAGGTCTTCATAGAACCATTCAACTTCAGCTTCTTCAGCATTACTGGTTGGAGCATAGGCTTGGATCACTGTGATATTGAATGGTTTGCCTTGGAAACGAACAGAGATCATTCTGTCATTTTTGAGATTACATTCAAGTACTGCATTTCAGACTCTTGTTGACTATGATGGCTACTCCATTTCTTCTAAGGGATTCCTGTCCACAGTAGTAGATATAATGGTCATCTGATTTAAATTCACCCATCCCAATCCATATTAATTCACTGATTCTTAAAATGTCAGTGTTCACTCTTGCCATCACTGGTTTGACCACATCCAACTTGCTTTGATTCATGGACCTGATATTCCAGGTTCCTGTGTAATATTCAGAGAAGGCAATGGCAACCCACTCCAGTACTCTCACCTGGAAATTCCCATGGACAGAGGAGCCTGGAAGGCTGCAGTCCATGGGGTCACTCATGACTGAGTGACTTCACTTTCAGTTTTCACTGTCATGCATTGGAGAAGGAAATGGCAACCCACTCCAGTGTTCTTGCCTGGAGAATCCCAGGGATGGGGGAGCCTGGTGGCCTGCCATCTATGGGGTGGCACAGAGTCAGACACAACTGAAGTGACTTAGCAGCAGCAGCACCTATGCAATATTACTCTTTACAGCATTGGGCTTTACTTCCATCACCAGTTACATCCACAACTCGGTGTTGTTTTGCTTTGACACTGTCTCTTCATTCTTTTTGGAGTTATTTCTCCACTGATCTCCCATAGCGTATCGAGCACCTACAGACCTGGGGAGTTCATCTTTCAGTGTCTTATCTTTTTGTCTTTTAATACTGTTCATGGGGCTCTCAAGGCAAGAATACTGAAGTGGTTTGCCATTCCCTTCTCCAGTGGACCATGTTTTTTCAGAACTCTCCACAATCACTGGTCCATCTTGGGTGGCCCTACATGACCTGGCTCATAATTTCATTGAGTTAGACAAGGCTGTGGTCCATGTGATCAGTTTGGTTTGTTTTCTGTTATTGCGGTTTTCATTCTGTCTGCCCTCTGATGGAGAAGGATAAGAGCCTACGGGAAGCTTCCTGATGGGAGAGACTGATTGAGGGGGAAACTCTTCTGGTCTTGTTCTGATGGGTGGGGCCATGCTCTTTAATCCAATTTTCTGTTGATGGGCAGGGTTGTCTTCCCTCCCTGTTGTTTGATCTGAGGCCAAATTATGGTGGAGGCAATGACAATAATAATGACCTCCTTCAAAAGGTCCCATGCATGCACTGCTGCACTCAGTGTCCCCGACCCTGCAGCAGGCCAACCCTGACCCATGCCTCCAGTGGGGACTTCTGGACACTCACAGGCAAGTCTGGGTCAGTCTCTTGTGGGGTCACTGCTCTTTTCTCCTGGGTCCTAGTGCACACAAGATTTTGTTTATGCCCTCCAAGAGTCTGTTTCCCCAGTCCTGTGTAAGTTCTGGCAGCTCTATGGTGGGGTTAATGGTGAACTCCTCCAAGAGGGTTTATGCCATACCCAGGTCTGCTGCACCTAGAGCCCCTGTCCCTGCGGTAAGCCCCTGCTGACCTGCACCTTCACAGGAGACACTCAAACACAGTTCTGGCTCAATATCTGTGGGGTGTCTGGGTCCTGGTGCACACAAGGTTTGTTTGAGCCCTCTGAGCATCTCTGGTGGGTAAGGGATTTGATTCTAAACTTGATTTCACTCCTCCTACCATCTTGCTGGGACTCCTCCTTTGCCCTTGGACATGGGGTATCTTTTATTGGTGAGATTCAACATTCCCCAGTGATGGCTGTTCAGCAGAGAGTTGCAGTTTTGGAGTTCTTGCAGATGAGCACATATCCTTCTACTCTGCCATCTGCATTAACATTCTTCAAATGTGACTCTTGGAATTTCAGCTTTTGATTTATTTAAAAGTTAATCCAATGAGAAGTACCATAAAAAAGAAAGTTAAACAAATAAACAGAAACACACTTATTGCAATATCTCAGACTCCTGGATTATCTCATTTGTCCTGGATTTGAGTTACCTCAGATTGGGCTTCTCCTAATTACCAACTTGAACATTTTTCCTAATTGGAACTATTGTAAGAAGGATTGTTTTCCTACTTATTTTAAATCACTTGTGTATTATTCTCAGGAGAGTCCATCTTCCTATTCTAGCTAGGCTTAGGAAGACAGACAGGTGCACACAAAGGGGCAGGATAGAAGGAGAGAGCTCCATAGGGAGAGTCAGATCTCTTTATCACTGGCTGATGAAGGAAATATAGTTTAGGTGGAAGACTCAGGGTATAAACATAGCAGAAGAGCAAAGGAAGCTTGGCTCAGTAGCTCTGTATGGTTGACCACATTAGGGTACGGAAAGATAGAGTCTTCATCCATGTTTATTCCAAGTTCGGAACCCAACAGCAGCAAGGTCAGTAAATCAGCTAATTTGGGGGAGTTGGGAGATATCTAGGGAAAGGAAAACATTTACACAGGACAATAGACAGCCCTAGTGTCCATGTAGAAACTGTAAGTAACTATTGGTAAGCCTGGGCAAGGAGGAATCAGGAACTTCCCCTGCATTGCAAGCAGATTCTGTACTGTCTGAACTACCAGGGAAGCCCTGTTATAAGCAAGTTAGTACAAAGCATAAATGTTTCAGTTGCTAAATTTCCCAAGAAATAGGAGCCATACAAGTGGGGCCAAAGCTTATCAGATAGCTTTAAAACAAGTGAGCATTGTGATTGATTTCTGAAATGTTTCAGGAATCAAGTGAGATTTCCAGTTTGTTGTGAGGCATTGATATCATTGACAATTGTACTAGACTTTACTGAGATTTGGAAAAGACAGAGAAGTGTTCATTGGGAAAAATCTAAGTTTTTCTTTTTGATTTCCATCTCTCTTATCTTTCTTCTACTTAGCCACATCTTTTCAGCAGAATGAGTAATTAGTTCTGCTCAGAGTCTGGGTCTTCTCAGAGGCCCTTTCTTGAATGAGTAGACTGGTTCAGTTTGTAGGACCCTGTCTTAAAGGCAATAGTCACAATATGTAGGGACTGCTACTGGGGGCATCAAGTCTTATGGGAAAGATCAGATATGTATATGAAAAATCAAGAACACTTGAAAAAACTTAAAAGGAAAAGATATATAGACATATAAATATTACAGGAAATAGAGTGATTTCTATTATGTGTGGAATTATCTTGTTAAAATTGGAAAAGACACATGTATTGGGCTGGCCAAAAGTTCTTTTGGGCTTTTCCCATAACATCTTCTGGAAAAATCTGAATGATTTTTTTGGTTAACCCAATAGAATTTGGCTAATTTAAAGAGAAGATAGAACTTGTAAAGAACAAGAGGATATTTCATGCAGGGGAGATTTCTTTCAGGAATTCTGAGACCAGAAACTGAAAGTGACATGCTTGGACTAACAGCAGGTTTAATAAATCGGATTGGAAATGAACAATTTTTCATAGCAACAGTAGACAAAATGGCTTTGTTTTCTGCTGAAATAACAAAAATGTCATTTACAGTACAATACTAAATATGATGTAGTTGAGAGCTTTATGGGCCTTGGTCACATAATTGGGCATCCTGGTGGCTCAGATGGTAAAGAATCTCCCTGTAATACAGACACCTGGGTTCAATCCTTGGTAGGGAAGGTCTCCTGGAGAAGGAAATGGCTCCAGTATTCTTGCTTGGAGAATTCCATGGAGAGAAGAGCCTGGCAGGCTACAGTCCAAGGGATCACAAAGAGTCAGACATGTCTGAGCATTTAACATGTTCATTTTCAGTCACATAATCAATGAACAAATGCATCTATAGATAATATAAATAAGAGAACATTAATAATGTACCCTTTCCTAACATACCATAACATTATTAATCAATGACAGACAAAAGTGAAGCTAATTTTTTTTCCTTTTGCAGTGATTAAAAATTTTATCCTAGATGATCTGAGATTTTTTTTCCTTTTAAAGAAAAAACAATTTAGAGGAAGAACATGGTGACTTAAGTATAGGTATGGAAGGGGAGTCACATGAGTAAACTGATGTTATAGCAAGATCAGTCTTGAGGAAATAGAGGGATTTATGAAAATACTCACATTGGAAGTAGAAACATTTGGTAATCTATTACAATAGTGTAGGCATTATTACTAAGCATCAAATTAGGGGTAAGATAAAAGAAATAAAATGTATTGGTAATATGACAGAAAAAAGTTAAGCAGACTTCGATGATTAAGTTTGAGACATAAGAAGACAATAGATGCAAAAATGTGTAAAGTTGGTATTTAGAAGAACCAAGAAATAAGAAGGTCAGCAAGGGAAACTGGTTGAGTGCTGAGTATAAGTATGGTATATTAATTTACTAAAGCTTTTATAACAAAGTATCAGACTAAGTGACTTGAACAACAAGAATTTGTTTTCTCACAGTTCTGAAAGCTAGGAAGTCTGACATCAAGATTTTGGCAGAGTTGATTCCTTTCAAGGCCTTTCTTCTTGGCTTGTAGGTGACTGCCTTTTCCTTCACTTTTCTCAGGATGAAGACCAGTAAGCTATGTTTTAACAAGCCCTCCAAGTGATCCTGATGCCTGATAAATTTTGAGAATTATTAATCTAATCTATTGGGTGTGCTTTCTGATTGAATTTTTTTCCACACTCCAATTTTAGTTGTAAGCATCTATGGAATATGGAATATTCCTTATTCTTCTACACTCCCAAGGCAGGGATTTATCCAGATGCTGGTATTTTGTAAGTGTACTTACTCTATGATGAGTAGTAGACATCACCTAGAAAGTTTGAATGCAGTAGGATTTGAAAACCTCATTTCTCACCTGGAGATGGAGAATGCCAATCAAACCACTGCTCATGAGTTTATCTTCTCTGCTTTCCCTTATTCCTGGAGAGATTCTGTCATCTGTTTTGTTCTACTGCTCTTCATTTATGCATTCATTGTTGTTGGAAATGTGGTCATCATCACAGTGGTCCAGCTGAATATTCATCTCCACACTCCCATGTACTTCTTTATCAGTGCCCTTTCTTTCCTGGAGATCTGGTATACCACAGCTACCATACCAAAGATGCTCTCTTGCCTGCTTTGTGAGAAGAGCATTTCCTTAAATGGCTGTCTCCTGCAGATGTATTTCTTCCATTCCACAGGCATCAGTGAGGTTTGTCTCTTGACAGCTATGGCCTTTGACCGCTACCTGGCCATCTGCAGCCCTCTTCATTACCCTACTATCATGACCCCAAAGCTGTGTGCCTGGCTGACTTTAGGTTGCTGTGTTTGTGGTTTTGCCACACCCCTTCCTGAGATTGCCTGGATCTCCACACTGCCATTTTGTGGCTCTAATCACCTGGAGCATATCTTTTGTGACTTCCTCCCAGTACTACGCCTGGCCTGCACAGACACACAAGCTATCCTTATGATTCAGGTAGTGGATGTTGTCCATGCAGTGGAGATTATTACAGCTGTGATGCTCATCTTCATGTCCTACATTGGTATCGTGGCTGTAATTCTACGTATCCGTTCCACTGAGGGCCGTCGCAAGGCCTTTTCCACGTGCGTCTCCCACCTTACTGTATTTCTGCTCTTCTTTGGCAGTGTGGCTCTCATGTACCTACGCTTCTCTGCCACCTACTCCTTATTCTGGGATACAGCCATTGCTCTGGCCTTTGCAGTTGTGTCCCCATTTTTCAACCCCATTATCTATAGCTTGAGGAATAAAGAGATAAAGGAAGCCATAAAAAAGCACATGAGTCAAGCTAACATCTTTTTTTCATAAGACCGGGGACCTCAAATAACATCTAGTGTTTGGGAGTCTATATAATTGTTAGAGTCTTTTTATCCTCAACTCTCTTCCATCTGTCTTTTTCTGTCAGTCTTTGGTTGAAACTGGTTTCCCGAAGGTCATCAATAAACAAAATTCACTAATAACTGAATTCTATAGTTTTTTTCAACCTTTATTCAATTTGATACTTTTTTTTTTTTCATTATTAGATCACTATTTTTTTTTTTTTTTACTGGTCAACATGCCTAATAATTTATAATGTTCAAAAATTCTAAAGTTGGTGTAATTCAGGCTATGTAACATTAAATAATTCATGGGATAATTTAGAATGTGAACTCTTCTCCAAAGTATCAAGTTTGGTGATCAAGATTCATGTAAAAATAGTAAATAGAGTAAAAGTATTATTTTTTGTTTGTTTGTTTGTTTTTGCTTTTTAAATTTTTTTTTTCCACCACAGGTATACATGTGTTCCCCATCCTGAACCCTCCTTCCTCCTCCCTCCCCATACCATCCCTCTGGGTCGTCCCAGTGCACCAGCCCCAAGCATCCAGCATCGTGCATTGAACCTGGACTGGCATCTCGTTTCATACATGACATTTCACATGTTTCAATGCCATTCTCCCAAATCTTCCCACCCTCTCCCTCTCCCACAGAGTCCATAAGCCTGTTCTATACATCAGTGTCTCTTTTGCTGTCTCGTATAGAGGGTTATCGTTACCAACTTTCTAAATTCCATATATATGCGTTAGTATACTGTATTGATGTTTTTCCTTCTGGCTTACTTCACTCTGTATAATAGGCTCCAGTTTCTGTGGAGATTCCTTAAAAAACTGGAAATAGAACTGCCTTATGATCCAGCAATCCCACTGCTGGGCATACACACTGAGGAAACCAGAAGGGAAAGAGATACGTGTACCCCAATGTTCATCACAGCACTGTTTATAATAGCCAGGACATGGAAGCAACCTAGATGTCCATCAGCAGATGAATGGATAAGAAAGCTGTGGTACATATACACAATGGAGTATTACTCAGCCATTAAAAAGAATACATTTGATACATTTTGAATCAGACTTTGTTGACTAGGTTTTCCGCTACTCGATTTCTCCTAGATAAACTTAACTTGTGGAAATAATTGGGATAAAAATTTAATTTTAATACAGTCAAGACGTATGATTATAAGATATGGTAACTGAGCAACCATCTTCATAAGACTAATTCTCTCTATGGTATTTATAATGAATATACTCGAAGAATAATCCTAATTTCTAATCAAGTGTTCATGTGTTGATAAATAACAGTCTAGATGTTTTTCAGTAGGTCCAATTATGAATCCCTTGTATGATTTTTATCTTGGCAGTACTACACAATATTAATTCCATGTCTGGGTCAATAACAGGGACTAAGGCCTGCATCCAACTATAATGAGCCAATGTGCCAAGTTAGTGGAGATTGATTTATTGAGCACCAAATTAACTTCATTAATATTGATGACCACTAGAAATGAAGAGAATGGATAGGCCTCTTTAAAATTGACATAGAGAGAAGCCCCATAAAGGAGTTGGTTGCAGTTCTGTGGTAGTTAAGGACCATGGCAAAGAATCTCAGGCCAAGAAGTTCATTGAAGAAAATTTTAAATGCAGTAAATGAAGAAACAAAAACCTTGACTCTAAGAAAAGTAAAGTAATATAAGTAATCTATTAATTAGCTAATCAATATTTTTTCATGATACATTGGAAAATGTAATCCTTGGTTTCACTGTAATAACATGTAAAGTACTTATTAATGAAGCAGAAATATCAATAAATATCTATTTAGTGAATAAACCAGTATCAGCATGCTGCATTCAGATTGTTCCGGCCAACTGATCTACCATATTGGACAACAGTGCTTCCCTTTTGACCTCTTTTCCCTTGGGTTTCAGGATGCTAGACTCCATTTTTTAAAAATCTTACTCAGCCATTAAAAAGAATACATTTGAATCAGTTTTAATGAGATGGATGAAACTGGAACCTATTATACAGAGTGAAGTAAGCCAGAAAGAAAAACACCAATACAATATACTAACGCATATATATGGAATTTAGAAAGATGGAAACAATAACCCTGTGTACGAGACAGCAAAAGAGACACCGATGTATAGATCATCTTATGGACTCTGTGGGAGAGGGAGATGGTGGGGAGATTTGGGAAAATAGCATTGAAACATGTATAATATCATGTTTGAAACGGGTCGCCAGTCCAGGTTCAATGCACGGTACTGGATGCTTGGGGCTGGTGCACTGGGACGACCCAGAGGGAGGGGAGGGGAGGGAGGAGGGTGGAGGGTTCAGGATGGGGAACGTGGGTATACCTGTGGCGGATTCATTTCGATACTTGGCAAAACTAATACAATTATGTAAAGTTTAAAAATAAAATAAAAAAAAATAAAACCATATATTCAACATTAAAAAAAATAAATAAATAAAAATCTTACTTTGTTTGAGGGCTCTTTGTCTTGTGAATCCTTCTCTTGATACATGCTTCATAAAGGGTGGTTTTCTCCAAGGCCCACACCTCAGTGGTGATGCAATAATAAAGCTGATGACTATGCAAATGTTAATAGATTTTCACTTTTCTGTAGCCTACCTACAGGAATCCTATGGTTGTCAGCCTTACTTCCCCACTAATATGCCACAGCCATGCCCTCATCCTCACTCCTAAATCTTATGATACTCAAGAATCAGACGCAAAGACAAAAGTTAAGGGAAAGGTCTTATGAGAAAAGGCTAATGCTATCTAAAAGAACTCAGAGAGAGAGAGAGAGCGTGAGAGAAAAGTCACAGTTTGGGTCTGGAGAGGTCTTGGTAAAGGGAAGTCGTCAGAAAATACATTTGGCATAAGAAAACAAGGAAAAAGAGAAAAAAAGGAAACAAGAAGTGTTCCTGTGATTAAATAGTGTGTCTTTAATATTCTACTTTTACTGTTTTTCATAAAACATGAGGAATGAAATTACAGATTGATTGACTAATTATTTAACTATAATTTTCTAGGTGTAATTATTGTTCCAGAATTGATATACAAAAATTTCAGAATATGAAAGGGTTATGCAGTTTTCTTATCTGTTTTCCCTTTTTGAAGATTTTGTATTATATAATCTATTTCTCAATTAAAGTTCAATTAACAATCCAGTTTAGAAGAGTAAAGAGAATTTTATTTGAGACAAATTGAGCATTATAAGCAGGGAGACAGATTCTCAGAAAGCTCTGAGAACTGTCCCACCTGTTAGAGGTCAGAGGCACAGTCAGATACATCTTCAAGACAAAGGATCATGCATCAAATGACATATTGATGTATTACATAAAGTTCAACAAGGATATATAGTCTAGGTAAGCATTTACAAAGCAAGCATTAAGTCATGACTCTTCAAAGAGTTGGGAAATAACAATATTTATTTTAAAAGGAGTTACATTGCTAGGGTCAAAAGAAAGGAAAAGAAGTGATCTTTACTGCTCAGCAGACACTCCCATTTTTGCGAAGTTCTTTTGGACGTGTAATGCAAGTGCACACTGCACATTAGGGAGAGAGGAAGAATGCCCAAATGGACACACAGAGAGAATTTTATGTTGAAATTTTCTTGTCGTGCCTTAAAATATAAACTTTATCACTTTCCTGAAAAAGAAAATGAAAGTGTTAGTCGCTAAGTTGTGTCTGACGACTCTTTGCCTCCCCGTGGACTGTAACGTGTCAGGCTCCTTTGTCCACAGAATGCTCCAGGCAATCATACTGGAGTAAGTTTCCATTTTCTACTCTAGGGGATCTTCCCAACCCAAGGATTGAACCCGAGTCTCCCGCACTTCAGGCAGATTTACCATCTACTACTTTCCTAGTCCCTCAAATTTTATTCTTGCCATTTATCTTTATCATTATCACTTATTTATCATTATAATTTATAAATTATTTATAAATTATATTATGATTATTATTGTTGTATCATCATTTATCACTTATAAGGTCTTATAAATGACACTTATATATATTATATAAATTACATTTATGCCATTGTCATTTATCATTGTCTTTAAAAAATTTATATAGCTGAAGCTTTCACACTTTCTCACCCTCAGTCTGCTCTTCCAACTGAGACTACATTATTTCTTAAAACTTAAATATTATTGCTTTACTACTCTGCCTAAAAACCTTCTAAGATGAAACACACCCTCACTTGAAATTGCAAATGTAATTTTACTAGCTAAACTGTGTATGTGTGCATGCTATTCCAGTGTGTTGAATAAAAACAATTTCAAATTGAGAGAAAAGCTAAAGGAAAAGAAACAGCATACAGCAGGGTCTGATGGTCAAAAGTAAGGACACCATTCAGAGGGTAGATCACTGTGCTGACCTGCTGGTGGAACTTCTTACATGATTTTTTTTTATTCACATTACTGAAGATTGAGCAGTGAGTTCTCTCTCTGTGAGGGTGTTCCACCTCACCAACCTATTTATTATCTGATATTTGGGGAAGATTATATTAAATAAGAGGCTTCCCAGGTAGTGCTAGTGATAAAGAATCTACCTGCCAATGCAGGAGACCCCAGTTTGATTCCTGGGTTGGGAAGATCCCCTGGAAAAGGGATAGGCTACCCACTCCTGTATTCATGGGCTTCCCTGGTGGCTCAGATGGTAAAGAATCCACCTGCAATGCAAGAGACCTGGGTTCTATCCCTGGATTGGGAAGATGCCCTGGAGGAGAACATGGCAATTCATTCCAGTATTCTTGCCTAGAGCATCCTCATGGCATAGGAGCCTGGCAGGCTATGGTCCATGGGGTCGCATAGAGTCAGACTCGACTGAGCAACTAAGCACAGCACAGCACACCTTTGGAGAATCTGAGGTAATAAGAGTTAAAGTGAATATTGAGGTCTTTCTTTCTTTTTTGGAATGACAATATTTAATATTTTAAATTAGGAGACAAACATTGGAGGCTTCTTAAAATGAGAACTCACTCTGGAGAAGCAAAAATAAAGTCTTAAAAATAAAATAATGATGACCTCTACTCCACAGGAAAACATTTTTTACATTAAAATTAGTGTATTTTTCCTTGTTGTTAAATGAGTTGAGAAAATTGAACTCTAAAATTCCACAGTAAGCATGTGAATTTTAGTGTTGCAAATTGGGGACAGTTTAGAATTTGGGTATATAAAGCATCTCTTGGAGTTTCTGAGTCTAGGAAATGAAGATCTGATAACTGAGAAGAGACTCAGGAAAGCTGGGTAGTGCTGATTAAATGAGTGTGAGAAGTACAGTTCTGTTCAGAGCTGATAACCAAGATCAAATACAACAGTTCTCAAAAGTACTCCCACCCTGTAAAACTGAGTATAAGACTTCTCTTTAATGAAGCTGTCTGTAATGAACTTAGTTTTCCCTGTAGTCTCTCAGCACTCATTTATATAAAGGGCTACATACAATTTTAAAGATTGAACATGATTCTTAACCTCCACAATGTCTCTCATACATTCTTTACCTGAGTCTGCTGTACTCAGGGCCTCTATTTCGTCAGTGCCGATAACCATTCTTGGAAAACTGTAATAGTGGCAAGAAGGTCAGAGACCCAAATATTAAGCTACCAGGGTTCAAAATTTTCTCATCATGCCCTTCCATCAATCTGAAGGAAACAGCCTGACCCTTGTACTAATACATTCCCTAAGATTTGTGTTCATGCCTTTAGCACCCAAATTTGATTTTTATATAATGAAACTGTATGAAAATGCAAAGTTAATAGTATACTTTCAAGAACAGAATTTAAAGCTCTCTCAGTTTCTTTGGGTGAGATGATCCAGGGTGAAAGGAAACTAGAAATGTAGAACCTTGGTCTACCGTAGTAGACCATGAATACTATGTTATTCAAGTTGGATCTACAGTGGAATGATATTTGACATGGACAGACCCACTGTTTTTTAGGAGGATCTGAAGGCATCCCAATCTTTTTTTTTGATATGTTTACTTCATTTCTTAAAAGTTATATAAAAGAATTATGTGTTTGGAAGATTTCTCTTCATTAAAAATAATACATACAATAAATAGTATGACTTTATCCCAAAGTTTAGAACTTTGTTCCATTTTTAGATATTTTATGGCCTCATTAGTTTGTCAAATGTTGTTCTTTAGTCACTCAGTAGTGTCTGACTCTTTGAAATTCCATAAACTGCAACACACCAGGCCTCCCTGTCCTTCACTATGTCCCAGAGTTTGCTCAAACTCATGTCCATTGAGTCAGTGATGCCAGCCAACCATCATCCTCTGTTGCCCCCTTCTCCTCTTACCCTCAATCTTTTCCAGCATCAAGGTCTTTTCCAGTGAGTCAGCTCTTCGCATCAGGTGGCCAGAGTATTGGAGCTTTAGCTTCAGAATCAGTCCTTTCAATGAATATTCAGGGTTGATTTCCTTTGGATTGACTGGTTTGATCTCCTTGCAGTTTAAGGGACTCTCAGGAGTCTTCTCCAGCATCACAGTTTGAAAACATCGATTTTTCAGCACTCAGCCTTCGTTATGGTCCAACTCTCACATCTGTACATGACTACTGGAAAGGCAAGCAAACAAACATAGCTTTGACTATACAGACCTTTGTTGACAAAGTGATGAGGTATCCTAATTTTTGTTTCACAAAATGCTAATAAGCAAGCATATATCTTACTTCCTTTGGGTTTTTAAAAATCTGATTTAGCCTTACCCTTAATCATTTAAATAAAAGGAACAATCTGTGAATAAACAACCAGAAATAAAAATTTCTCCCCATTTTAACAAAGTCTCTACAGCAAGAATTAGGATGTCTTGTTGCTTAAAGACTGTTAAAAATCTATAGCTGAGTTTTAATGGAGTTGGTGATTTGTATTTCTGAGAGACAGGTTGGAACAAGAACCTATGTATGCCTTGAGTTCTTGTAATTCTGTACAGAGTATGAAGAATGGGCAACCCAGAATTCCTTCCTGTTTATAATTCTTAGAAGTAAAATTTAAAACTAATTGAAGAAACAAAACATAATCTTAACATTGCCCTATGTTACATCTATAGCAGTTTTTTTTCTAAGTTTTCATCTAAGAATTTTGCTTTCATTTTTTTTTTTTTTTATAAAGTCCTGTTGAAGACCTTTGAGGGCCACAGTCCCTTCAAAGCGCTGAGTCACCCAGCATCTGTGAAAGTTAGCAGCTGCCTCAGCTCAATCTGTCTCCTGAAGATAGGGTAGATTGTAGTTGGCGGGATTCTGGCCCAAGCAAGAGGCTTTTTTTTTCTTTTTGTCTTGCCACATATGTAACATTTCTCTCATCTCTAAGTTAGACTAAACAATTACATGTGAATTGTTTCTCTTTCTTTCTCTCTCTCTCTCTCTTTTGGACACATTTTATTTTGGCAGGTTCTTGACCTTTAGGAAAAGCATAACACTTTCCAAAGGAAACCGTGAGTACAGAATTCTTTATCGGACAATTTGTCACCAATATAATTAAGAAAGCTGTCTCCTTTGAACTTTCTGTGCTATCTTTGACAGGATCACCAAGGATTTTTCTTGATTCTTAAGAATTAAACAAGCTTAATTTTAATTCTCTTTTTTATGAATGTATCACTTTAAACTGACCTTGAGCTGTGGCTACACAGCACCAAAATCCAGCAATGACTTGTTTACACAGGTTCACATGGAGAACAACCTGATAACCTGGAGCAAAATAATTCATGATAAATGTTTGAGTCTCTGTAGAAGGGTTTAATTCTGTAACCAGACTAGTAAAGGCCACCCACAGAATAACAATTACGTATAGAAGGAGACTAAAGTCTAAATCTTATATTGAATGTTTTCACTGAGGTAAACTAGGAAAAACTGCTTATATCCAGATAAATGAAGGTGTATCCTATGGAGATTTTGCTGGATGTTGTTACAAATAAATTGGATCCCACTATTATTGGAAAATAATATGTGATTTTATTTGATAATACAGTGTTTTACATTGCAAAAGTCAGTTACCAAGATGCTAATAATTTGAAATCTGTGGTAATTAGATTGTAAATGTGCTAAATTTTTGACTTGTATTGTTTGTGAATAAAGAAAATAAAAAAGTAAATAATGTATTAGTTTTATTTTTACATAAATTTTTTTTGGACTTTGGGGTATATCATTTGTCAAAATTAATTGCAAGCCATTTTTATTTTTTCATTAAATTAGGTTTGTCATGATCAGTACATGTTAACACCTTTTAAGTTTTTGAAAGCAGTAAAATTGTATTTCTTTTATGCATCTGAAAATGTGATTTTGCTAATTTAAACTTGTTTTCAATTGTCTAATAATGCATGTTATAGAACTTTACTGTTAAGTTTATTAATATGGGCAGATGTTTATGTGAAAAGTTGGAAAAGTATTCTGAATGACCAAGAATTATCAGCCTAAGTTGTAGCTGCATGTGGTTAAAATTATATAAATGTACTACAGCCTTTCTAAAAAGAAACCTTTATAGGCATAAAGATATCTGAACCTAAATCCAACATGAGTAAATGCCTTGAAGACATTTAAAAAGACAGAATATTAGAGACAGAGAGAGGGAAAAAAACAAACAAACAGTATACTAGAGACTTGAGAAGCAGCAATAAGTAAACTTTTTCACTTGCAGGCTATGGAGAGTGATGGGCCAGAGGTCCTGGAAACAGCAGAGGAGATCCAGGAGAGGCGTCAGGAGGTGTTGAGTCGGTACCAGAGGTTCAAGGAACGGGTTGCTGAGAGGGGTCAGAAACTTGAAGATTCCTATCACTACCAAGTTTTCATACGAGATGTTGATGACCATGAGAAATGGATCATGGAGAAAATCAAGACTGCAAGTGATAAAAGCTATGAAGACCCAACAAACATACAGGTTCTTCAGTTTCACTGACTTCCCCAGAGTAGACTCTGAAATCTCTAGGGAGGGAAACATTTTTATAATGTAGGTGTGCATCTGGTAAACTCTAGAGGGATGCTGTAATAGAAGATTAGACTTCGGGAACTGTAATTCTGACTCTAAATAGTCCGTGTCTTCAACTCCTTAAGCCCCAATGTCTTATTTACACAGGAAACTCATTCTAGATAATACTTTATAAATGTAATATTGCTCTGAACTTACACCATGGGCAAAACACTGAGAATTCAAAGAATTTATGAAATTTCAATATTTATGACATTAAGGATGGAATTGAAGTAAAGAGACATCAGTACTTCTGAACTAACTTCTCTTTGCTCTCCTCAGAAAGATATGATTTAACCAGGGTTTTTCCCAGTTGGCTGTTCATGACTCTTGTTAAGTTCAAATGAGAGATCTCAGATAGAGAGGTTTGGTGAGAACTCCCCCTACTACTTGTATTACAGAATAAGGCATAGTCAGCATCAGAAGAAAGGCTTGTATGCCTAAAATGCACAATGGATATCAGAAAGGAAGCACCTAGATCAAGAACGAAGTGTTACCTACTAAATGGATCGATCTATATATGACAACAAGAGCATAATTTAGCATGCAAAAACTTCCCAGTTAAAATTAAAAAAGCCATTGTTGTCATGATAATTTTCTTCATTGTTCACTACTTTCAGTAGGATTTGCTTCCTCTTTTCTTAAAAGGAAAAATTCTGTTACATTATTTCATTTCCACAGAAGGCAGTTAAGACTTTAACATAATATTTATTGGAAATTTCCCAAAAGCAATAAGGACTGAAAAGACCTTCTTCTGTGGTCCAGGACATTGGGTCTGGGAATCTTTAAAAACCTATATGCGTTGATTCTGCCACAACAACTTGTTTTAGAATAGGACTCCTCTAGGCCATGGCAACCCACTCCAGTGTTCTTGCATGGAGAATCCCAGGGATGGGGGAGCCTGGTGGGCTGCCGTCTATGGGGTCGCACAGAGTCGGACACGACTGAAGCGACTTAACAGCAGCAGCAGCAGCAGCAGCTATGGTCATAGGTTATCGTTTCATCTATGCTGAGAAACTGGTAGTTCTGCCTGCAAGAAAGCAGAGGACTAAAAGAACTCTTTTATCATCCAGGAGACCAGGCTCCATTAAGCCATAAACTCTGATTTCTAATCTTCAGGGGAAATATCAGAAGCATGAAAACTTTGAAACAGAGGTGCAAGCAAAATCAAGGGTCCTTCCTGATCTGGAAAAAACCAGGGAAACTCGATTTCCTGAGGGGCATTTTGCCCATGAGGACACCAAGGTAAATATATCGTAGGGCTCTGTGAGAGATGCTTCTAATTGTTGATTAGGTTATCAGAGTTTTCATTGATTACAACAGGTGTACACCTTGATACAACTGACTTGGAACCATGGTTCTGTCTCTTATATTTTACTTAGATTGTGGAAGGAAAAAATGATGGGATATGCTAGTGTTCCTAGGAGTGGGGAGAAGAGCTATGGCACAAAGCTCTCATTGAATAGTGTCACCTTCCTCCTTATGCCGTCACAGGATGGGGTGGCTGAAGATCAAACCCGCCTCAACCCAGATGAATTGGCTTTCCCAAATGTCCTTTCTGAGTAATTCTAAGCTCAGAGTCCTTGGTGCTTAAACTCTCTAAACAAGGGATACTCTTTCTTTGAATCTTCTCCAAAATCTTTCTCCCTTTGTCTATGATGCCTCTTTCTCCTCAGAGCTCACATGCTGTGGCTACTATTGTAGGTCTCCAAACCCTTGAACTCTGAAGATCAAAGAGCAGCACCACCATGGAATCCATTATTAATTTATCAGCTTTTTTTCTGAGTTAATTCATATATTCCCCTAAAATGTTTGGGTTGATAGAGTCAGTTCAGGTTCGTTTTGTATTAAGTGAAAATTTTTTTTACTGTTTAACTGTTTCTAAAATTGTCAAAAGAAATGTGTGTTACATATTTATAAGTTGGGACTTATATTTCCATATCTAGCATACAAATTCTAGTTCCTTTTACTATCAACAAAACATGGTCAGGCGATACAGACTTTAACAAGAATAAACCTTCTTAGAAAAAAGATTCTGTAAGAAGAATAACTCAAAATTTACCTGTTATTAAGTAAAAATGATTTGGTAAAATTGCACAAAAATCAGTCCCTTACATTAATTAAAATAGTTGAGAAATATCTGAAACATCTTCACATCTATCAGAATTTCTGAGATTATAGTAATCCTGTAGCACTGCAGGATCCATAGATAAATGTGATTTATGTGCTACATGTTACCTTAGAACCATGAAGTAGTTGGAAAATAGAAGATTCTTGAAGACAACATAAATTATACATTTAATTTTACAATATATGTAAAACCTGGTCTTCTAAGCTAACCTAGCATTATAGCCCTCAACTATATAGTCTCAAGTTCTGTTATTGCTTTGGTGATCATATTTTCTTTGTAAGTCAGAAAAACTTGTAGCTCTTATCCCTTCTGACAGACAGTCCATGCTAACTTTTTCTGTGCCTTTGTCAGTACTTTGAACACCCTCTCTGTATCTTCTGTGTATCAAAATTCTATCCCTAAAGGTTCAATTCAAATAAGCACCTGTTTTTAAATGAATTTTTATTTCATCATTTGCAATCATTTCATCCTCTAAAACACCCAAATGTTATTATTTATTTTTCTTTATGGAAGATCATTTTTTTTTTTAACTTTACAATATTGTATTGGTTTTGCCATATATCAACATGAATCTGCCACAGGTAATCATATGGTTTAATGGTTATTCCCATACATGCCCTATCCTCTTTTAAATATTTTTGAGCAATTAATGCACGAGTTAATGGGATGAGGGATTTTTATCCAGATCCCTCTCTGCACAGGTCTCTGAGTCTATAACTGCTGCTCCACAGCAGGTAACGTGCCTGAGTGCTTTTACTCCTCCCAAAGGGCCTTCTGGAGGAACTGAACCGCCTGTGGGACCTGCTGCTGGAGCTGACCCAGGAGAAGGGTGCCTTGCTGCTGCGGGCCCTGAAACTCCAACAGTACTTCCAGGGGTGTGCCGATATCTTGGAGTGGATTGGAGACAAGGTATAGCACCAAACAGCCTGTATATAGGATTATCCATCCCTCTGGCCCAGACATCCCATAGCAATTTGATGCAGACTTCCCTGGTGGCTCAGATGGTAAAAATCCGCCTGCAATGCGGGAGACCTGGGTTCCATCCCTGGGTTGGGAAGATCCCCTGGAGCAAGGGATGGCTACCACTCCAGTATTCTTGTCTGGATAATCCCACGGACAGAGGAGCCTGGCAGGCTACAGTCCATGGGGTCACAAGAAGCAACATGCAACACAACTGAGCAACTTTCACTTTCACTTTTTGTAAAGAAGTCAGGGTATCTGTTCCTGGGCTTAGTTCCTTGGAAGAAAGAGGAATGTTAGCAAAGATTTAGAGGTATTCTGGAAGTAGGCAACATTATAGGAGGATAAGTCTAAATGTATGAATCTGAACATGAAGAAGGCAAGACATACCAAAAAAAATGTGTACTGAAAGATCATCTAGGATTGCCCCCCTTCTACCTTCCATGAGCCTTCACTCCTTCTAGGTTTTCAATCCTACTCTGGTCCCAACTGAGAGAATTGCCAGTTTTTCCCTTAATCCTTTGTCTCTTAGTACCTATAACTAGAGAGGTTTCTATCTCCTATTACTTGAAGAATAACCCTATGGTTAGGGCTGAAAATTTACACAGGCAAGCATTCAGCACAATACTTTTGTAAATACTCAGGATGTTGAATCCAGCAGAACCAGGATGGATTTCCTTTTCATGTTCCAAACCACAAAAAGGTTCTTCCAAGGGCATTTTCTGACAATGTCCCTGGTCTTCCCAAAGAATTACCCCAAAGACCACTGTTCCCTGAGTCACAGTGCCACCTCAGGAAATATGCCCTTGCTCTGACTTTCTTGAAGGGGTTCTCCCAGGTTCCACCAGTATCTCCTTCTGAGTTATCCTGGGAATGTAAATGTAAACAAGGGTTTTGGGCATTTGAACTGCAGGAATCCCTAAATATTTGCTGGTGACCTAATAGACCTTTCTGTGTCTACAGGATGCTCTGGTGACATCAATGGAGCTGGGTGAGGACTGGGAGCGCACAGAGGTTCTGCATAAGAAGTTTGAAGAGTTCCTAGCAGATATGGAAGTTCGAAAGGAGAGAGTGAATGAAGTGAACCAATATGCCAATGAGTGTGCAGAGGTGAGGTGGGGAATAACAGAGCCAATCCAGGGAAAGGGTTCTGATCTTCAAGAAGATTGCCTGGCCATTTGTAGAAGGGACAAGAAAGGTATATAGAACATTGTGAGAAAACAGAGGTATGCCTGTCCTTGGAGTGACATGCCCAGAGTAGCTTTCTCTCATTTCTGAATTCATCCCTTGCCAGTCTACAGAAATAGAGGTGTGAGTGAGTGAGTGTACATGGCTTTATGTAAAGAAATTCAGTCCACAATGAGGTTACTCTTGCACTGTGCAGTACATCAATTTTTCATGTTTATGAAGTGGCAAAGAATATAAAATAATCGTGGCTTCTCATAATATATATGATATCATTAAACAAATTTTTCTTTGAGGGGGAAGGAAAAAGAGGCAGATTTACCTCCATTTACTTAAGAAAATGCTTAAATAACCTTTTAATTTCTGAGCATACAAATACTCAGTGTGTGACTAAATACCCTTAACATATGTAAGAACTGGGAAGTCAGTCTGATTTTATATGTACGTGAAGGAATTGAACAGAAACTGCAATAGTGGGCTATCGTGCTTTTCCATTTAAAGTTTTATTATCACTGCAGCTATATAATGGGAGTGATATTTATGTGTAAATAGAATCAAAATTTCAGGATTAATAGGTACTAGAGTAGGGAAAATAAACTATTTCTCAATTTTTTCCAGGCCTCATTTCCAACAGTCTCTAAATTTCTCCGTCTAACATGATTGTATTTTTATTATTGTGCAGATTTCTTCTTTTTTTTTTTTAGTTATCAGTTCAGTTCAGTTCAGTCGCTCAGTCGTGTCTGACTCTTTGCGACCTCATGAATTACAGCATGCCAGGCCTCCCTGTCCATCACCACCTCCCGGAGTTCACTCAGGCTCACGTCCATCGAGTCAGTGATGCCATCCAGCCATCTCATCCTCTGTCATCCCCTTCTCCTCCTGCTCCCAATTCCTCCCAGCATCAGAGTCTTTTCCAATGAGTCAACTCTTTGCATGAGGTGGCCAAAGTACTGGAGTTTCAGCTTTAGCATCATTCCTTCCAAAGAAATCCCAGGGCTGATCTCCTTCAGAATGGACTGGTTGGATCTCCTTGCAGTCCAAGGGACTCTCAAGAGTCTTCTCCAACACCACAGTTCAAAAGCATCAATTCTTTGGCATTCAGCCTTCTTCACAGTCCAACTCTCATATCCATACGTGACCACAGGAAAAACCATAGCCTTGACTAGATGGACCTTTGTTGGCAAAGTAATGTCTCTGCTTTTGAATATGTTATCTGTTACTATCTACCAAACCACTACAAAACTTAAAACAGAAAACATTTTATTTTTCCATGGTTAAGTGAGTCAGATTCACTGAGTCAGCTGCTCAGCTGGGCCATTCTCCCGATCTCACTTGATATTCTTAAGTAACTGCAGTTACACAGTGACTCAGTTGGTGTACAGGATCTAAAACAACCTTCCTCCCATGTCTAAGGATTTGGCAAGGATAGTGCAGGCTTTCTCCATGTGCTCTCTCATCTTTCAGTAGATCATACTTTTTAATATGTTCCAAGAAAGTAAGAACAGAAGCTGAAAGACTTCTTGAGGCCTAAGTACTGGAGCTTATAAAATATTATTTCTACTTGTAAAGAAGGAAGGAGAAGAAAATTCTGTCTGAAGAGGCTGAAAAAAAGAAATGAAAATAGGAATAAACAGGGATAGGAGGGGTCTGGAGACCTGGTGTATGGCAACTACTCAAAATTGCCAAGTATCTAAATGGGCTGATACTAGCTAGCTTTATCTGATAAACACAAATTTCATTGCTTCAGATAGTCTGAGAAACTGTGTGAATTGCAAAATTAAATTTATCTGCATGTTTATCTAGTTCTGGGAAGAGGAAAATAGCTCCAACTATATTCTCAAGGTGTCAGGGCCCCAAAAGAGCCAAAACTCACAGTACTCGAGATCTGAAAAATTAAGTCAGACTTCATGAAAGAAATTTTCTCTTCCTTGGTTTCCAGGGTCTTGAGGGAAGCTAGCAGCCATCAACATGATGGAGTTCTGAAAATAATGAGGTTGGGCAACCTATGTTAGTAGACTAGTCTTGAGCTGTGGACAGAAGATACAACATCTGGTGGTTTGGTTTTCTAGATTTTGGTGATGTGGATCAAGTAAAAGGGACCAGGGCTAAGGTGAAGTGTAGTATCTGGCTAAATGGCTATCCTCTGCTTAGTGAAATAAGAAGTTTTTAAAAGTTTTTTCTCTATTAGTCCAACACTGACTTACTCCCACAGGAAAAGCATCCTGAGCTGCCCTCGATTGAGTCAAAGCAGAAGGAGGTGAATGCAGCCTGGGAACGTCTCCATGGTCTGGCTCTCCAACGACAGAAAATGCTGTCCAGTGCTGCAGACCTTCAGAAATTCAAAAGGTAGGAATCTGGCCACTGAATTGTAGAAAACTGCAATAGCACCAGGCTGGGTATTTGGGTTAGCCTTTGTCTACTGTTAGCAATTAGTGGCCAATACCTTGAATCAAAGAAAATCATGTTCTTGCCTTTAAAACAACAAGGAACACAGTGGTTAAAATTGTGATCCAGTCAATAGCCAAGTGTGTTAAATGGAGCTTAAAGTAATAAAATTAGCACTAGTGAATTAGTGATGGAAGTTCTGCAGGGGCAAAAGCAGAAAGAGAATGGAGGGTGAGGTTGTGAAGAAGGACATTTGTGAAGAGCTAACCCAGAAGTATATCTGGAGGCTCAGCTGACAGGATGCCCATGTCTCTACATCTCGATGGAAACCATAAAAGTAGGAACTCTTTTTAAAAATCTTTGTGCATTTATTCTATTTTTGGCTGTACCGGGTCTTGGTTGTTGTGGGCGGGCTTTCTCTAGCTGAGATGAGCCTGGGTTTACTCTCCAGTGTGGTGGGCGGGATTCTCATTGTGGTGGCTTCTCTTGTGAAGTGCAGACTCCAGGTGTTTGAGCTTCAGTAGTTGTGGTGCACAGGCCTAGCTGTCTCTGCATCTGGGATCTTCCCGGACCAGGGATTGAACCCACATCCCCTGCATTGGCAGGTGAATTCTTAACCAATGGATCACCAGGGAAGCCCCCAAACAGGAATTCTTTATGCTATTTTTTGCTAGTGTGTGGGAAGATAGGATAATTTCTGACAGGTGAATGAGGCTGGTCCTGCTGGGTGCTGTTTGCCCTGGAATGCCTGCCTTCTTCCTTTGCTGGAGCTCATGGGGTTGTCTGGCAGGGATGTGACTGAAGCCATCCAGTGGATTGAGGAGAAGGAGGCTCAAGTCACGTCTGAGGACTATGGCAAAGACCTTGTGAGCTCTGAGGCACTGTTTCACAGTCACAAGACACTTGAGAGGAGCCTTGCAGTCATGAATGACAAGGTAAGCCAGTGGGAGAAAGAGCTAACATCCTTGAGTTAAAAGAGCCATCTGACGTTCATCTTGTCTCCATAAGTAAGTGAAGTCGCTCAGTCGTGTCCAACTCTTTGTGATCCTATGGACTGTAGCCCACAAGGCTCCTCTGTCCATGGGATTTTCCAGGCAAGAATACTGGAGTGGGTTGCCATTTCCATCTCCACTTGTCTCCATGCTGCTGCTGCTACTGCTGCTAAGTTGCATCAGTCGTGTCCGACTCTGTGCGACCCCATAGAAGGCAGCCCAACAGGCTCCTCTGTCCCTGGGATTCTCTAGGCAAGAATACTGGAGTGGGTTGCCATTTCCTTCTCCAATGCATGAAAGTGAAAGTGCAAGTGAAGTCGCTCAGTCGTGCCCGACTCTTAGTGACTCCATGGACTGTAGCCTACCAGGCTCCTCTGTCCATGGGATTCTCCAGGCAAGAGTACTGGAGTGGGGTGCCATTGCTGTCTCCAACTTGTCTCCATAGAACATAATAAATTCATTATTTCAATGAAAGAGAAATTTTGTGCCACCTGAATATACCTCTTTATTCTAGTTTATAACTTGTACATGATTCTTGGATATCTAGTATTTTGTTTAAATTATTTTTATATAAATATACACATATATATATATTATATATACACTTATGCTTTTTGTAATATATTTCATAATTTAAAACCAAAATAGATAGCTTCATGAATGGTTTCCTGCCTAACCACACCTTCTCTTGTTGGAGATGAACCTTGTTTCTTTTTGTCCTTTACTCAGTAGAAAAGGGAGAAAATTTCTTCTCGTTTATAAATAAACATAGACACTAAAACACTCTACTCAACCCACCTTTGGGTTTTCTTCTGGAAGCTGAAGACCTCGATTCCTGTACCTACAGTAGGCATAGTCACACTAGAACTTGGAGTAAGCCTATATTCTTCACTGCCTCCCATTCTTACTTCTTACGCTCACAACTTTAACCATAACTTAAACTAATTACTCCTCAGTTTTTACTGTGGAGTCAGCCCACAAGAAGATCCCTAGTTACTATGCTTTAATCATAGTTCTATCCCTCGGTCCAGTTTCTGAAAAATATTTCACCAGTCTACTTCTTTTTTCCTTCCTCATTTTTCCCCTTTGTTTTTCTTGTTTTCTAATTATGAGTGATAAAATACCATGACTTAATGAATAACGATAATGAAATCTCATCTTAGACAACACCTGATTATAATTGAATATAGTGGAAGGACTAATGGTAACATGGAATTTTCCCTAGTAACCCTGCTCTTCAGGAATTGTGCTCACACTGGCCTGGCATTACTGGAATTTTCTTAGCAAAAATTTTCGTTAGCAGAAGTATCTCTCTGATTCCTATGGTAATGTTTATGAAAACAGTATAGAGGGTAATGAAGGACAGATATATGTCTAAATATTGCTTCTGATAATGATTTATTGAATGACCTCGGGCAGATAAAATACTTAGCCTCTCAGTTTTCACATACAAGGGGAACAAGAATAGTTTCTGCCTCATAGTCTTATTAAACGGAGACTATAAAACAAGAAAATGCATGTGACATGCTTAGCACAACAAGAGACAAAAAGCAGTCAGTAAGTTATTATAGTTAATATAGTTACATGAATATAATAATATAGATATATCCATATAAATGCACTAATATGTTATTCTTACTTATATAATTATTATGTTACATCCCTCCCATAAAACTTTGTCAGGAGGATCAGAATACTTGGATTTCCCACTAAGTTTATTTTTTTCCTTTTTCTAAAATTATATAGTAAGTTTCAGATGTACAGCATTATCATTAGACATATGTGTGTACTATAAAGTCACCATCTAGCACTATACTGTTGACCCACCCTCACACACTAGGTTTCTTTTTCATCCCAAAGGTGAAGGAGTTATGTTCCAAAGCAGACAAGTTGAAGCTTTCCCATCCTTCAGATGCAGCTGAAATCCAGCAGATGAAAGAGGATCTGGTCTCCAACTGGGAACGTATTCGCAACTTGGCTACCAGCAGATATGAAAAGCTGCAGGCTTCTTATGGGTGAGAAAGCCTTCTTCTCTATTATGTTAACTACCTCTACAGGGTCAAAGTGCAATATTAAAACAGAAATAAAAGAGCAAAAGGAATAAAATAATGAATGACCCAGCCCTCCTGCCTGCTCAGTAGAGACAAAAGAAATTTTAGTTTTCCAGAAGTCCTTTGCAGGGTGATATAATCCTCAGAATGACATCTCCTTTCACCTATACCCTTTCTGTCTTCCTCTGTTTGTATAGTTGTGAGAAGCTATGAAGTGGCCCATGAAGCTGAAAAAATATTTGAAGAAACATGTCAAAATCTTGGCCCTAGCTAAGGAATTGGAATTAATTTCCAAGCTGAAGAACAGAAAATAAATCTAGAATTATTTCCTGAATGTAGGTCAGCTTATAAAAAAAAACAACCCAAACCTTGAATATCATTTCTGTACTTAATTTTTATGATTAGTTGTTAAATCACCAGAAAATAGTCTTTATCGTATTGATATGATTGAAAATGAAATGGTGAGGCTTTGATTTTTTGAACAGGTAATTTTTTTGGTGACTTTTGTCTTCACTGATACGGTGAAGAGTGAATTAAAATACATAAGGGCTCCTAATCCTAACTCTAGCTGCCCCTTATCATAAGGTGCTTCCTGTTGTTTATGTTATGTGATTATTTATTGGCCTCATAGTACTTTATTAAATAGTACTTTACTTCAAGTGTTTCTGGAGTGTGACTGTGATATTGGAGATGTCATGCCCAAGTGCTTCATCACACAAAGACTCATTCACCCTAGGAATATACAATCTAGAGTGAAGGATTCATAGCCAGCATTGCTAAAGGAATAGGGAAGTACATGGGAGGAATGAAGGGATAGATTTAATGCAAAAAGCATGTTGTACATCTTAGCCCAACCCAACTCTGACTGTTTGTTCAATGTCCATTTGCATCTGGTTCCTCCTTTCTGTGTTTTCCTTTACCTTTTCCCCAGATACCAGCGGTTCTTATCTGACTATGATGAGCTCTCAGGTTGGATGGAGGAAAAGACTGCTCTGATCAATGCTGATGAGCTGCCCATAGATGTGACTGGTGGGGAAGCCCTACTGGACAGGCATCAGCAGCATAAGGTAGAGAGGAAGGCCTCCCCAGTAGGAGGAAGAGGGAGGTGACAACAATACCAGAAGATTTCCTGCTTCATTTTAACCCTTTTTTTCTTGTGGTCACAGCATGAGATTGACTCTTATGATGACCGATTTCAATCTGCTAATGAGACTGGTCAAACTCTGCTGGATGCCAATCATGAAGCATCTGATGAAGTTCTAGAAAAGGTAATCCAGTTTAACAGAATTTGTGAAAGTTTGATATACAGCCTTCACTTAATCTCTTACTGATTGACAATCTCTGAATGGAAAGAGGACAAAAGACATATAAATATTTTAACATAGATCCAGATTTCACATTGCTTCCTTCATACGTTGCTTTAGCTAGAGTGAGGCTTTTGAAATTCTCAGAACTTGATGTGTGCTTCCTCATCTCTGAGACGTTAGTCGATCTAACTAATTTCATCACTTGAAAGTGAAAGCATTAGTTGCTCAGTTGTGTCTAACTCTTTGTGATCCCATGGACTGTAGCCTGCCAGGCTCCTCTGTCCATGTAATTCTCCAGGCAAGAATACTGGAGTGGGTAGCCATTCCCTTCTCCAGTTCCCGACCTGGGGATTGAAACCAGGTCTCCTACAGTGCAGGCAGAGTCTTTACCATTTGAGCCAAGAAACCTCCATGCCATCTTGCCTTGTCACATGTGCTCTGTTGTGTCACTTTCCCATGCTAGTCTCTAGATGGTGAATTTTTTGAGGACTGCTCCTTATTCATCTTTGGATTCCCTAAGGTGCCTAGCATGGTTCCTGGTACATGGTTCCTTTTCTTCTCTCCTCTGTACAACCTCAGATCAGACTGATTTTCCTGTATCTGTGTTTCTGAAATCTTCCTTAAGCAACAGAAAGCTTTACACACTGCCATCATCATAATCTTATAGATCCCAAGGGCTTACCTAAACCTCCTGATCCCTGAGACATTTTGCTCTAGTCATAGAGTCATAGGAATTTCTGGGATGATAATTGAAATAAAATTTGCAGGTTCTCTGCATCTCATTAGCTTCCAAGCACAGCCACCAGTACTATATGATGAAGACTGAGATCTCTGTATTTTCAACTCATCAAGAATCCTATGGGAAAATTATAATATGAATTTTTATTTTTAACAATTTTCTGCCAAAGGAAGAGTGGAACTCTAAAACCTTGAAATGTACCTGTTATCCTGAATTCTGAGAATTTGTACCATCTTTTTTATGGAATTATCACAGCAGTTTTAATAAGCTGGGGTTTCTTGGACAGATGCTTGGGCAGAAACAAAGGCTTTCATGAGTTTGAGAATGTCCCTTTTTCCTTGATGGTTCTCATTTGCATTTGAAATAGAAGGCAAACTTCTCAATCTGATCATTTAAGTGCCCTGTGAACTTGAATTTCATGAAATGTCCACTTTTTTTAGACACTGCAGTTTTCTCTGGAGCACTTCGTATAATCTAATGATTACCTGGAATGTGGTATTGTGTCCTCCTACAATCCTGATCTCCACCTCTCTGCCCTTTAAATCTTGGTTTGATACAATAGTTTCTATACTTCTACTCCCTGTGTCTTTGAATCAATTAATCTTTTCTTCTTTATTTGTACATAGTAAGTGTGGTATATCTCTATTATGGTATTTCTCCCATTTTTTCTATACTATAGGGATTTACTTAGTTGTAGTGATGGACAGGGAGGCCTGGCGTGCTGCAATTCATGGGGTCGCCAAGAGTTGGACACTACTGAGCAACTGAATTGAACTGAACTGAGGAGCCTTAAGAGAAAAGCCTGTTTTTCTATTCATTTTTTTCCTTCAAAGGGCCTTGCATTTATTGGATGCTCAGTGACAGTAGGATAAAATAAATTCATTTAATATCTTCCTGGTCTTTTGCTTCTTCCTTTCCAAAGATGTCATTACTTACCTACAACTGGGTGGCTCTGCTGGAGCTGTGGGAGAAGCGTCGGCAGCAGTATGAGCAGTGCTTGAACCTGCACCTCTTCTACCGTGACAGTGAGCAAGTAGACAGTTGGATGAGCAGACAAGAGGTAACATAGGGGCTCAGCGAGTGTCCAGAAGCCATTTCTCCTGCTCCTTATTACTACTATCAGCATCCTCACCACCACTTCAGTTCACCTGGGAACTAGAGGGTGAGCCGCAAGGAAGAGAAAAGATCGACCCTCTCTGTAAGGCTCTTGAAATTCCCTCATGGATAAATGCACAGGAAAAATATTTAAATACAAAGCACAGAGGTTTTAAACTTCTCCGAACATGCAGCAAAATGAATATCCAATTGTTAAGGGATCCGTGAAAGAAAAATGTGATGAGTGAGGCAGGGCTAACCAGAGATTTTCTGGTGGAGTTGAGTGGTCCTCTTGAGGATTTGAGAACACAGAATCATGCTTAGATTGGTTGGTTCACACACTGAGATGAAGGTAATACATTTGGATGAGAAGGTTGGGAAGGGAACTCTGAAGCTGAGGTTCTGCTCTTTGAGGTTAATCTCTATCTCCTCTCCTACCTTGTGTTAATTCCCATCTTGCTTTCCATCCCCCTCACCTCCTTTCTTATTCCTTTTCTCAGAGATATTCCAAAGGGAATGATTCTCACTGGTGAGGCACAGCTGGGATGTATCTTTCTGTCTTCTACAGGCCTTCCTGGAAAACGAGGACCTCGGAAATTCACTGGGCAGTGTAGAAGCCCTTCTTCAGAAGCATGATGACTTTGAGGAAGCTTTTACTGCCCAGGAGGAGAAGATCACAGTAAGAAATGGGCCCTTGTTTGGGCATTGGCTTCATTTTTTTTTTTTTAACTTTACAATATTGTATTGGTTTTGCCATATATCAAAATGAATCAGCCACAGATATACATGTTAATTGGAGGATAATTGCTTTACAATGTTGAGCTGGTTTCTGCCTTACAACAATGTTATTCAGCCATATGTATATATACATTCCCTCCCTCTTGAACCTCCTTCCCATCCCCCACCCAATCCCACACCTCTAGATTGTCACACAGCACCAGGTTGAACTCCCTGTGTTACACACATCTCATAGATTACCAATTCTTAGAATTACTCATAACTATCAGACATGAGAGTTGTTTTAAAAAGAGAAAACATTCAGAAAAATAATCATACCCACTTTTTATCAACACATCTCTTATTCCACAAAGCATATTTAGAAAGTATTTACTTTTACATTTTTTTCAGAATTAGGTAAATTTATTTTTTAATTAATTTAATTGTAGGACAGTTCCTTTAAAATATTGTGATTTTTTTAGAAAGTTTTTAAAGATTTTGAGCAATTTATATTTTCTGACACAGTGCCTGATTGTCTTATTTTTTTTTCCTGCAGTATAAATAGAAACTATGGGATCCATATCCAATATGAATCATAACTTAAAATATATTTGAATGTATTATTTACATTTTTTAGTCTTTTCCTCTCCAGTAATATCTCCATTTAGCTTTCTTTAGTAATATCTAGATACCTAGGTAGTATCTATTTTTTCCTGTATATCTTCATCTTTACGTTTTGCATTTAATGCTGCTATAATTTTCTTGTGAACCTTAAGTTACAGTGTCCCAGAAACTTGTCAATACATAAGCAAGTCTCAGAGAAGTGTAAGGGAGACTTTATTTGCCCAATGTATATATACTATATGTCTTCGGCTGTCTCCTAGGACTGTGCTGGGGTTAGCCAAAACTTGCACATGTGCATGTATACCACCAGCAACAACAATAACCACAAAACTCCAAATTTTCTTTGTTAATCTTAGATCAATTCAGAGCTTGCTATGGTCCCTTCCCAGTTCATATGCTTATTAGGTTGATTTTCATTGGTAAAAGATAACAATGTAAAATAAGTTATTGTTTATTAAATACTATTTGTAATTTCACATCATTTTCCTATTCCCAATCAATTAATTCATCCTGAGCAATTTTGAGAGTTTATGAATGAATGAGTCAAAATTCACATGTATAATATGACTCCATTCCCCATATAGCTAGAGATAGAGATGAATTATTAAGAAGTACATATGGTATATGATGGATGGGTGAGTGAATAGATAGATAGATAGATAAATACTGGCCATTGAACAAGGCTGTATCAACAATGGTTCTTAAAAATTTAAAAATAGATCAAATATTCACCTCATAGTGAAAACAGGTTTCATTCACTGTAACCTAGATTAAGAAGAAACTACTGTGGCATAGAGAAAATAATTAACCTGAGATTTATATTTTGAAATACAATTTATAACAGAAATCAGAAGTAGGACCCAGATCTTCTGACCCTGAATCTTGTCCTCTTCCCACATTGTCATGCTTCTTCTTTAAACAGCTAAACAAACTGTGGTGACTTACTCAGTGCCAATGAGAGAAAAACACTTTTTTTTTTTCCCCCAGACCATAGACAAGACTGCAACCAAACTGATTGATGATAAGCATTATGATTCAGAGAAGATCGCTGCTATCCGGGATGAAGTATGTGCATCTGCCTGCCTGTGCACCCGGGCTAGGGAAAATGTTGGAGCATTGTTAACCATGGTAGGCAGTAGATCTCAGGCATCCATATTTTATTTTTCTGACCGTGAGTTTGTTTATGTTTTTTTGCAGCTGTTGGTCCGACGGGACAATCTACGAAAAAGGGCTGCCATTAGACGCGGATTGCTGGAGGATTCATTCCTTCTGCAGCAACTGTATCAGGACTCAGATGACCTAAAGAACTGGATCAACAAAAAGAAAAAGTTGGCAGATGATGAAGATTACAAGGTAGGCAGGGTTGCAGACCCAGAACATACTCATTGGTACTTAATTTAATGAAACTACAATCTTGGACCTGAAAAGACAATAGCGTTCAGCTGGTGAGCCTCATTTTATAGATGGAGAGACAGAGTCTCAGAGAAGCACAATGATTCCTCCAAGACTGTACTTTTAATTTCCAATTTTCCAATACCCTGTTTCCCATCACCCCCTTTCCCTGGCACAATTTCCAGCGGTCCTTAATAGAGCAGGGGAAAGCAGGAATTCTCTTTATTTAGCTGCGTATCCCCCTTTCTGCTGCCCTATGCACCCTTATAGTAGGAAAATGTTGGGTCTAGTCATAACGTACATTCAGGCTACCAGGAACTCAGAATTAACCTAATGGTTTGACACAATATAGACTTACTGCTTTGTAGCTGGAAAGGAACAATTCCTTATTTTACAGATGAAGAAACCAGGATCTGAATTGTGTAGTGAGTTGCCCAAGGTTAACCGATTATTTAGATCTGTTTAACATAGAGTTAGACACATGAATTCTATTGGGGGAAAGTAAACACTGGGCTTGAATTCATTCCCTGTCCTGTTTTAGTTTGTGTGACTCTGAAAAATGCCTGAATTATCTTTGGGTCACACATAAGTTTTTTTATTTTGGTATTGTATAAAACACATATTTTTCACTCACAATATAAATTATCAATAGGCTTCCCTTATGGCACTGTGGTAAAGAATCTGCCTGCCAATGAGGGAGATGGAAAGAGAAGTGGGTTAGATCCCTGTGTCGGGAAGATCCCCTGGAGTAGGAAGTGGCAACCTGCTCTAGTATTCCTGCCTGGAAAATCCCATGGACAGAGGGGCCTAGCTGGCTACAGTCCATGGGGTCATAGAGAGTCGAACATGACTGAGTGACTGAGCATGATAAACTGTTAAACTATTTTGCACACACACACACACATACATACACTCACAAATTTTTGCATTTACAGTCAGGACTGGAATCAGTCTCGATTTCTAGGCCAATATCTATTCACTGTATTTACTTTCTAAATATCATTTAGTCTTAAATGTATACCTCTGATGCTCTTGTTCTAATATTCTTTTGATAGAACTTTGAGCATCTAATTTTTAACTTTCATTCTGTAAAACTTATCCCTATGTGCTTGTGTTCTCTAGAGGAGTTATGGTTCCAGTGTATGTAGGGTAAACAGGTCTTCTCTGCTAAAGGCAGGAATGGAAAATAATCTCCATCTTTCATGCCAGTTGTGATCGATTGATAATCCTTACATATGATGTCATATTTAAAGTGATATTCAGACCATATCCAGGCTCAATAGAAATAAGTTCAGGGGGTGATTAGCCATGTCTGCCATTTGTATGAAAGGAGTAATTGGTCATAGTTTCCTGAGCATCCTCTGGCCCTATATTTGGACTAGAACAGTTCTGCCTTATATCCTCTTCTTAGTTCACTGAGATTTATAGTGAAAAAAAATTCCTGTCCTCAAAATATCTGCCCCTCATTTTTCAAGGAATTGTTTTCTTTCATTGTTTTCATTTTCTCTCAGGAAACACTGAACTTGAAGAGCCAGGTTCAAAAACAGAAAGTCTTTGAAGAAGAATTGGCAGCTAATAAGATCCAGCTTAATAATATACAGAAAACTGGCCAGGAGATGATTGACAGCAATCATTATGCCTCTGACAAGGTGGCTGATCGTTTGAGAGAAGTTGAGAGCCTCTGGATTGAACTGCAGGAGGCTACAGAGCAGAAAGGTTAGAAGCAGAGTCTTTTAAGAAATGAATTCCTAAATTCTGAAACCCACCTTCATCTTTACCACCTTGAATTTACCCGATGGCTTCTGTGAGAAGGGAGGGATGTTACTCATTTGCCTCCCTGTGTCTTTCTCTATTGGTCAAGAAATTTAAAAAATCTAACCTAAACTTATCACACACAATTATTATATATTAACACAATTCTTCTATATATTAACACAATTCTTTTCTTCAGATATGTAGGTCTTTTCAACTGAAATTGTATTTGTTTTCTTTTCACTTTTCTCCCTTTTTTTTCTTCCTGTTGAATAAATATTCAGATATCGTGAATTCAATATTGACTATACATCTAAAATGAGTGTCCATAATTCGATTATACATCTTTTTGTTCTATAAATGAAGCAACATATTCTGACTCAGGTTATTTAATTAGGCATTAAAATATGGTTGGGGCCACATGTGATGTTCCCATGATATTTTATTGTTGTGAAAAGGCTTGATGGCTTGCTGTTTCACCTATCTGGGCATATTCAGGTTCTATTGTAAGCTCTTAAAAAATTCCCATGTCTGCTTGACTAGCCTCTACTTAAATTTAACTTCACCTCTTACTTTGACAAACAAATCAATCATCATAATTAACACAAATAATGATGCTTTTTCTGTCAATAGTCCATTTGTTATAAACATTATCTACAGACATGCCTCTGTCCTGGTTATAGAAAAGATACATCATATTGATTTTGTCGGATATCCTGATTTTTGGTTTAGGAAAACAAATCAACTTGACTGTAACAAGAAGTTGCTGTTACTTCATGTCCTAGTAATTGTTTCACAGAAATAATGCAAATGATTGTTATAAAATCATATGATAAAGAATTTAGCTGAGAACAGTGGATAATCAAAATATTTTCTGGAAGAGAAAATTGTAGGGTGTGGTTTGTGATAAAGAACAGGCACTAAGGCAGAGGTGGCTGATGGTTAGCAAAGTTCTGAGGAAGATATTTAGGAAAAAATACTTCAAAATTTCAAACTGAGCTAACCCCAAGTTTTATTTTCTCTTGGAAAATGACATGTTTATGCTTGAATCCCTTTGAAAGGGAGGTCTCAATAGAGAATAACAAGTGACAAGATAGTTAAAAATCTAACATAGGCCCATACCTCAACAAGAAATGAACATATTGTTTATATCTGTTTTGAGAACACTACTATCTTCAAAAGAAAATCCTATCTGAATTCTACAAATTAATGGTAATTTTTTTATGTAATCACATGTTAGACAGTTATATTTTTCCCATTGGACTATCCAAACATTATATTTTTCCTTAAGTTGGTATAACTTGTAATAGCATATAATGAGGATTAGTTATGATACCTGTCTTACACTTGATGTCTTTTCCTAGGGATCCAGTTGCATGAAGCAAATAAGCAGCTTCAATTTGAAAATAATGCAGAAGACCTGATGCAATGGCTGGAGGAAGTGGAATGGCAGGCTAGATCTCAGGATTATGGGAAAGGCCTAGCAGATGTACAGAATCTGCTCAGGAAACATGGCCTCCTGGAGTCTGCTGTGGCTACTCGTCAGGTTTGTTGCTAGCTCTTTAACCAATTGTGAGCCAAGTTTCCCATATACATTCTGAGCACATTCATCATAATTATTATTTAAAAAAAAAAGTGGGACAAAGCAGGAAGCTGTTAGGTATTTAGAATAGGAAAAAAGAAGTCCAAAATGGCGGTGAAGAAAGACAAAGAACAGAAAAAGCCCACGAAAATGGAGCAAAAGAAAATCTGCAGACCGGAGTGAGAAACTCAGGTGAAACAAACACACCCCTTTCTTGGCTAGCCCAATTTGCATAGGGCAGGCTCATTGGGGAGGAGACAAAAAATATAAAAAAAGGAAGCCAAGATGGACTGAGGTCTCTCCTTTGGGGTCAGCCTGCCCTCACGCCTCAAGAGTGTATTATCCTCTGCTTGCCAAATAAAACTGAGCTATAACCAAGCTTTAACACTGGTCCACCATTTCAAATCTTTGCTCCCATGAGATAGAACTGAAGAAATTTACACACTCCCCCAACATATCTGATACCATGACTTGGATGATATACCGGGAGAGCGTGTAATTTTCTCTGTTCTGTCTTGCAGCAGTGGGCAAAGATTTGAAATGGTGCACCAGTGTTACAGCTTGGTTACAGTTAAGTTTTATTCGGCAAGCAGAGGATAGTACACCCTTGAGGCATGAGGGTGGGCCATTCCCAAAGGAGAGGGCTCAGTCCTTCTTGGCTTCCTCTTTTTATATGTTTTGTCTCCTCCCCCTGAGCCTGCCCTGTGCAAATTGGGCGAGCCAAGAAGGGCGTGTGTTTGTTTCACGTGAGGTTCTCACTCTGGTCCACAGATTTTCTTTTGTTTCATTTTCATGGGCTTTGTCCTTTCTTTGTTTTTCTTCACCGCCATTTTGGACTCCTTTTTCCTATTCTAATTACCCAAAAAAGCCAAAGGTAAAAATTCAAAATGTTTAGTTGGTCAACTACCTCTTTCTAGTATCTCCTTTATCCAGCTATTCTTCTTGGTGCCTGGTGTCTTTTGTCAGAACCCTATGGCTGCTATAAGACTTTATTGACTCTTCTAAATATGATGCTGTACTCTTAATCCAGAAACCTGGATTTTATATAGCCTTATCACTTACTAGTTCTGTGGTGTATCTTTTCACCTGTTTGCACCTCTGTTTACTCACCTGTAAACTAAAAGTTTGGATAAAATTATGTCTTTCTATTCTGGCATCCTACAATTCAAAACTTGAAATATTTTTAATTGTACTTTTTTTCTTTTCTTAAGAAAATTGAAACACAGAGAAATGAAGTGACTTCTCCAATGTCACAGAGAAAATTAACAGCAGGGCCAGGACTATGAAACAGATGTCTAGGCTGTTGGTTTCAAAGTTACCCACTGAAATCACACCAGACTATTTTTTTTAATATAAATTTATTTAATTGGAGACTAATTACTTTACAATATTGTATTGGTTTTGCCATACATCAACATGAATCCCCCACGGGTATACACGTGTTCCCCATCCTGACCCCCCTTCACATCTCCCTCCCTGTACCATCCCTCTGGGTCATCCCAAAGCACCAGCCACAAGCATCCTGTATCCTGCATCAAACCTGGACTGGCGATTCATTTCATATATGATATTATACATGTTTCAATGCCATTCTCCCAAATCATCCCACCCTCTACCTCTCCCACAGAGTACAACAAACTGTTCTATACATCTTTGTCTCCTTTACCATCATTCTAAATTCCATATATATGTGTTAGTATACTGTATTGGTGTTTTTCTTTCTGGCTTACTTCGCTTTGTATAATAGGCTCCAGTTTCATCCACCTCATTAGAACTGATTCAAATGTATTCTTTTTAATGGCTGAAGGAAATGGCAACCCACTCCAGTGTTCTTGCCTGGAGAATCCCAGGGACAGGGGAGCCTGGTGGGCTGCAGTCTAAGGGGTCGCACAGAGTCGGATATGACTGAAGCAACTTAGCAGCAGCAGCAGCAGCAATAATACTCAATTGTGTATATGTACCACAGCTTTCTTATCCATTCATCTGCTGATGGGCATCTAGGTTGCTTCCATGTCCTGGTTATTAAAAACAGTGCTGCAATGAACATTGGGGTACACGTATCTCTTTCAATTCTGGTTCCCTCAGTGTGTATGCCCAGAAGTGGGATTGCTGGATCATAAGGCAGTTCTATTTCCAGTTTTTTAAGGAATCTCCACACTGTTCTCCATAGTGGCTGTACTAGTTTGCATTCCCACCAACACTGTAAGAGGGTTCCCTTTTCTCCATGCCCTCTCCAGCATTTATTGCTTGTAGACTTTTGGATCGCACCCATTCTGACTGGCTTGAAATGGTACCTCATTGTGGTTTTGATTTGCATTTCTCTGATAATGAGTGATGTTGAGCATCTTTTCATGTGTTTGTTAACCATCTGTATGTCTTCTTTGGAGAACTGTCTGTTTAGTTCTTTGGCCCATTTTTTGATTGGGTCATTTATTTTTCTGGAATTGAGCTGCAGGAGTTGCTTGTATATTTTTGAGATTAGTTCTTTGTCAGTTGCTTCATTTACTATTATTTTCTCCCATTCTGAAGGCTGTCTTTTCATCTTGCTTAGAGTTTCCTTTGTTGTGCAGAAGCTTTTAATTTTAATTAGGTCCCATTTGTTTATTTTTGCTTTTATTTCCATTTTTTTTGGGGGGGGGCAGGGCATAGAGGATCCTGCTGTGATTTATGTCAGAGAGTGTTTTGCCTATGTCTTCCTCTAAGAGTTATATAGTTTCTGGTCTTATGTTTAGATCTTTAACCCATTTCAAGTTTATTTTTGTGTACAGTGTTAGAAAGTGTTCTAGTTTCATTCTTTTACAAGTGGCTGACCAGTTTTCCCAGCACCACTTGTGAAAGAGATTGTCTTTTCTCCATTGCATATTCTTGCCTCCTTTGTCAAAGATAAGGTGTCCATAGGTGTGTGGATTTATCTCTGGGCTTCTATTTTGTTCCACTGATCTATATTTCTGTCTTTGTGCCAGTACCATACTGTCTTGACAACTGTGGCTTTATAGTAGTAGAGCTTGAAGTCAGGCAGATTGATTCTTCCAGTTCCATTCTTCTTTCTCAAGACTGCTTTGGCTATTCGAGGCTTTTTGTATTTCTATACAAATTGTGAAATTATTTGTTCTAGCTTTGTGAAAAATACTGTTGGTAGCTTGATAGGGATTGCACTGAATCTATAGATTGCTTTGGGTAGTATACTCATTTTCACTATATTGATTCTTCTGATCCATGAACATGGTATATTTCTCCATCTGTTAATGTCCTCTTTGATTTCTTTCACCGGTGTTTTATGGTTTTCTATTTATAGGTCTTTAGTTTCTTTAGGTAGATATATTCCTAAGTATTTTATTCTTTTTGTTGCAATGGTGAATGGAATTGTTTCCTTAATTTCTCTTTCTATTTTCTCATTATTAATGTGTAGGAATGCAAGGGATTTCTGTGTGTTGATTTTATATCCTGCAACTTTACTATATTCATTGATTAGCCCTAGTAATTTTCTGGTGGAGTCTTTAAGGGATCATATCTTCGGCAAACAGTGAGAGTTTTACTTCTTCTTTTCCAATTTGGATTCCTTTTATTTCTTTTTCTGCTCTGATTGCTATGGCCAAAACTTCCAAAACTATGTTGAATAGCAGTGGTGAGAGTGGGCACCCTTATCTTGTTCCTGACTTTAGGGGAAATGCTTTCAATTTTTCACCATTGAGGATAATGTTTGCTGTGGGTTTGTCATATATAGCTTTTATTATGTTGAGGTATGGTCCTTCTATTCCTACTTTCTGGAGAGTGTTTATCATAAATGGATGTTGAATTTTTTCAAAGATTTTCTTTGTATCTATTGAGATAATCCATATGACTTTTATTTTTCAATTTGTTAATGTGGTGTATTGCACTGATTGATTTGCAGATATTGAAGAATCCTTGCATCCTTGGGATAAAGCCCACTTGGTCATGGTGTATGATCTTTTTAATGTGTTGTTGGATTATGATTGCTAGAATTTTGTTAAGTATTTTTGTATCTATGTTCATCAGTGATATTGGCCTGTAGTTTTCTTTTTTAGTGGCATCTTTGTTAGGTTTTGGTATTAGGGTGATGGTGGCCTCGTAGAATGAATTTGGAAGTTTACCTTCCTCTGCAATTTTCTAGAGGAGTTTGAGTAGGATAGGTATTCAGTTCAGTTCAGTTCAGTTCAGTTGCTCAGTCGTGTCTGATTCTTTGCGACCCCATGAAGCGCAGCATGCCAGGCCTCCCTGTCCATCACCAACTCCCTCTTCTCTAAATTTTTAGTAGATTTCAGCTGTGAAGCCATCTGGACCTGGGCTTTTGTTTGCTGGAAGATTTCTGATTACAGTTTCAATTTCTGTGCTTGTGATGGGTCTGTTAAGATTTTCTATTTCTTCTTCGTTCAGTTTTGGAAAGTTGTACTTTTCTAAGAATTTGTCCATTTCTTCCAAGCTATCCATTTTATTGGCATATAATTGTTGATAGTAGTCTCTTATGATCCTGTGTATTTCTGTGTTGTCTTTTGTGATCTTTCCATTTTCATTTCTAATTTTATTGATTTGATTTTTCTCCCTTTGTTTCTTGATGAGTCTGGCTAACGGTTTGTCAATTTTATTTACCCTTTCAAAGAAACAGCTTTTGGCTTTGTGGATTTTTGCTATGGTCTCTTTTGCATTTATTTCTGCCCTAATTTTTAAGATTTCTTTCCTTCTACTAACCCTGGGGTTCTTCATTTCTTCCTTTTCTAGTTGCTTTAGGTGTAGGGTTAGGTTATTTATTTGACTTTTTTCTTGTTTCTTGAGGTATGCCTGTATTGCTATGAACCTTCCCTTAGCACTGCTTTTACAGTGGATTACAGGTTTTGGGTGGTTCTGTTTCATTTTCATTCATTTCTAGGCATATTTTGATTTTTTTAAATTTCTTTTGTGATTTGTTGGTTATTCAGCAGCATGCTGTTCAGCCTCCATATGTTGGAATTTTTAATAGTTTTTCTCATGTAATTGACATCTAATCTTACTGCACTGTGGTCAGAAAAGATACTTGGAATGATTTCAATGTTTTTGAATTTACCAAGACTAGATTTATGGTTCAGGACATGATCTATCCTGGAGAAGGTTCCGTGTACACTTGAGAAAAAGGTGAAATTCATTGTTTTGGGGTGAAATGTCCTATAGATATCAATTAGGTCTAACTGGTGTATTGTATTATTTAACGTTTGTGTTTCCTTGTTAATTTTCTGTTTAGTTGATCTATCCATAGGTGTGAGTGGGGTATTAAAGTCTCCCACTATTATTGTTATTGTTAATTTCCCCTTTCATACTTGTTAGCATTTGTCTTACATATTACAGTGCTCCTATGTTGGGTGCATATATATTTATAATTGTTATATCTTCTTCTTGGGTTGATCCTTTGATCATTATGTAGTGTCCTTCTTTGTCTCTTTTCACAGCCTTTGTTTTAAAGTCTATTTTATATGATATGAGTATTGCTACTCCTGCTTTCTTTTGGTCTCTATTTGCGTGGAATAGCTTTTTCCAGCCCTTCACTTTCAGTCTGTATGTATCCCCTGTTTTGAGGTGGGTCTCTTGTAGACAGCATATATAGGAATATTGTGTTTGTATCCATTCAGCCAGCCAGTCTGTGTCTTTTGGTTAGGGCATTCAAACCATTTACATTTAAGGTAATTAACGATAAGTATGATCCCTTTGCCATTTACGTTATTGTTTTGGGTTTGAGTTTATACTCCCTTTGTGTGTTGCCTGTCTAGAGAATATCCTTTAGCATTTGTTGGAGAGCTGGTTTGGTGGTGCTGAATTCTCTTAGCTTTTGCTTGTCCGTAAAGCTTTTGATTTCTCCTTCATATTTGAATGAGATCCTTGCTGGGTACAGTAATCTGGACTGTAGGTTTTTCTCTTTCATCACTTTAAGTATGTCCTGCCATTCTCTTCTGGCCTGAAGAGTTTCTATTGAAAGGTCAGCTGTTATCCTTATGGGAATCCCCTTGTGGGTTATTTGTTAGTTTTCCCTTGCTACTTTTCATATTTGTTCTTTGTGTTTGATCTTTGTTAATTTGATTAATATGTGTCTTGGGGTGTTTTGCCTTGGGTTTATCCTGTTTGGGACTCTCTGGGTTTCTTGGACTTGGGTGATTATTTCCTTCCACATTTTAGGGAAGTTTTCAACAATTATCTCAAGTATTTTCTCCTGGTCTTTCTTTTTGTCTTCTTCTTCTGGGACTCCTATGATTCAAATGTTGGGGCGTTTAACATTGTCCCAGAGGTCTCTGAGACTGTCCTCATTTCTTTTAATTCATTTTTCTTTTTTCTCCTCTGATTCATTTATTTCTACCATTCTATCTTCTACCTCACTAATCCTATCTTCTGCGTCTGTTATTTTACTATTTGTTCTCTCCAGAGTGTTTTTGATATCATTTATCGCATTATTCATTATATATTGACTCTTTTTCATTATTTATAGATCTTTGTTAAACCTTGCTTGCATCTTCTCAATCCTTGTCTCCAGGATATTTATCTGTGATTACATTTTGTTTTCAAGATTTTGAATCCTTTTCACTATCATTATTCAGAATTTTTTATCAGGTAGATTCCCTATCTCTTCCTCTTTTGTTTGGTTTGGTGGGTATTTATCCTGTTACTTTACCTGCTGGGTATTCCTCTGTCTCTTCATCTTGTTTATATTGTTGTGTTTGGGGTGGCCTTTCTGTATTCTGGCAGTTTGTGGAGTTCTCTTTATTGTGGTGTTTCCTCACTGTGGGTGTGGTTGTGTGGATGGCTTGTAATGTTTCCTGGTTAGGGAAGCTTGTCTTGGTGTTCTGGTGGGTGGAGCTGTATTTCTTCTCTCTGGAGTGCAATGAAGTGTCCAGTAATGAGTTATGAGATGTCAATGGATTTGGAGTGACTTTGGGCAGCCTGTATATTGAAGCTCAGGGCTGTGTTCCTGTGTTGCTGGAGAATTTGCATGGTATGTCTTGCTCTGGAACTTGTTGGCCCTTGGGTGCTGCTTGGTTTCAGTGTAGGTATGAGGTGTTTGATGAGCTCCTGTCGATTAATGTTCCCTGGAGTCAGGAGTTCTATGGTGTTCTCAGAACTTGGAGTTAAGCCTCCTGCTTCAGGTTTTCAGTCTTATTTTTACAGTAGCCTCAAGACTTCTCCATTTATACAGCACCATTGATAAAACATCTAGGTTAAAGATAAAAAGTTTCTCCACAGTGAGGGACACCCAGAAAGGTTCACAGAGTTACATGGAGAAGAGAAGAGGGAGGAGGGAGTTAGAGGTGACCCGAGTGAGATGAAGTGGAATCAAAAGAGGAGAGAGCAAGCTATCCAGTAATCACTTCCTTATGTGCGCTCCACAGTCTGGACCACTCAGAGATGTTCACAGAGTTGTATAGAGAAGAGAAGAAGGAGGAAGGAGACAGAGGTGGCCAAGAGGATAAAGTGGGAAATCAAAAGGATAGAGACAGATCCAGCCAGTAATCAGTCCCCTAAGTGTTCTCCACCATCTGGAACACACAAAGAGATTCACAGAGTTGGGTACAGAAGAGAAGGGGGAGGGATGAGACAGAGGTGACCTGGTGGAGAAAAAGGAGAGTCCAAAGGGGGAGAGAGCAGTCAAGCCAGTAATCTCATGCCCAAGTAAAAATGGGCACTGAAGATTGGGTTCTTAAAAGTACAAAATTGATAACAAATACCAAAAAGCAAAGATTAAAAATCTAGAGTAGAGGCTGGATTTTCAAAAAGTACATTAAAGAAAAAAAAAAAAAGTCACAAAAATTATATAAAAAAATATATATATATATATGAAGTTTGCTTTAAAAAATAGGGTCTCTTTTTTTTTTTTTTTCAATAGTAGGTTATAAAAATGAAAATAAAGGAGTAATAGAGGATTTAAAAATTAAAAAAAAAGAATGATAGTAAAAATAATAAAAAATATATCTAGGACCTTCTCTGGTGTTGTGGGCAGTGTGGGGTCAGTTCATTTTTGGATAGTTTCTTGGTTCAGCTTATATTTCTCAAGATCTATAGGCTCCTTACTATGTAGTTGGTACTAACTACAGGGTTTTAATCTATTGCACCTGTCACTTCCAAGGCGGTTCCCTCTGTTTTAGCTTCTTCTGCTTGCTGGTCTCTTCAGTGTCTAATTTCCACCTTGACACAAGGGGGCGGTGGTTGACACTTTTTTAGGCTCACTTGTTCAGCCGTGTTGTGGGGAGGGAGGGATGCTGCAAACAAATAACACTGGCGTGTGCTCGAAAAGTCTCAGTCACACTGGGCCTGCCCCCA
The DNA here is from genome assembly GCF_027580195.1 of Bos mutus. Taxonomy (NCBI): domain Eukaryota; kingdom Metazoa; phylum Chordata; class Mammalia; order Artiodactyla; family Bovidae; genus Bos; species Bos mutus. Next base: position 1,892,963 of record NC_091619.1, on the reverse strand, counting down.
CTCACGGTGCGTGTGACCTCTCTACCCACACTGCTCAGGCTCTAGGTTCCTCCACTGGGAACCATCTGAGGCTGGCCCTGGGCTACATGCACCTCCCAGGTCTAAGCTGCTCAGGTTCAGGCACTCAAGTAGTCCTGAGAGGTGCAGACTCGGTTGGGCCTGCATTTTGTGCCCTTCCCAGGCCCAAGCAGCTCAGGTGATGAGGTGTTTGGCGAGCACAGTCACTGCAACTTATCGCCTGCCCCATCCCTGCCACTCAGTTTTCTGGGTGTACAACCTGTGCACCTTCTCAGGCGGATGTTGACCTTCCAGAACCCCAAGAAATCTTAGTTAGCAAAGAATCCTGCTTGCAGTTTGGTAGATAAGGCCTCTCTGGGGCTGCAATTGCCCTCTTCTGGCTCTGGCTGCTTGTCACCAGAGGGGGATGATCTGCAGCGGGCTAGCTCTGTTCAGTCCTTTGTTCTGTGAGCAGGCCTGAAGGTGTCTTCCCTGCTAAACCGCTTCAGGCATGTCCGACTCTGTGTGACCCCATAGATGGCAGCCCACCAGGCTCCCCCATCCCTGGGATTCTCCAGGCAAGAATACTGGAGTGGGTTGCCATTTCCTTCTCCAATGCGTGAAAGTGAAAAGTGAAAGTGAAGTCGTTCAGTCCTGTCTGACCCTCAGTGACCCCATGGACTGCAGCCTACCAGCCTCCTCCATCCATGGGATTTTCCAGGCAAGAGTACTGGAGTGGGGTGCCATTTAGGTTAGGGCTTTTTGCGTGGTAGCTATCCCACAGTCTGGTTTGCTAGCCCAAGTTAGTTCACTCAGATTGCCCTCGCGGCATTCAGGCCCAGTCCTTACTCTAAGCAGTGCAGCCCACACCTCCGTGCCTAGCCCTCGCTTGCTAGTGGCAGGTGCAGGCGTCTGCATTGCTTCTCCGCTGGGGGAGTTACCGTTGGGCACATAATCTGTGGGTTTTAATTATTTATTTATTTTTCCTCCCAGTTATGTTGCCCTCTGTGGTTCCAAGGCTTACCACAGACTCGACAGTGAGAGTGTTTCCTGGTATTTGGAAACTTCTCTCTTTTTAAGACTCCCTTACGGGGCGGAACTCCATCCCTACCTCTTTTGTCTTTCTTTTTGTCTTGTGTATTTTTTCCTATCTCCTTTCAAAGGCAATGGGCTGCTTTTCTGGGTGCCTGATGTCCTCTGCCAGCATTCAGAATTTGTTTTGTGGAATTTACTCAGCGTTTAAATGTTCTTTTGATGAATTTGTGGGGAGAAAGTGGTCTCCCTGTCCTATTCCTCTGCCATCTTGTGACCACCTCCAGACTATTTTTTTAAGTAAATTTATCCAGTAAGTTTTTAGAGTATAGAGGTTACTGAGTCCAAGCTCGTCACATAACAGGCCAATGAATCCAAGAGATGAGATGTTGCGGCAAGGAAGAGACTTTAATCGAGGAGCCAGCAGACTGAGAAAATGGTAGGCTGGTGCCTCAAAATAGCCATCTTATTGGGGTCTGGGTGTCAGGTTCTTTTATGGATCAGAGAGAAAGAAGCAATGAGGAACTAAAGTCAAAAGGCAGAATAGAGAGGGAGAGACAGTGGGGAAGTAAATTGAAAGGGGCTTCAGTCTTGCAAAACATCTCCAAGAGAATTTCCAGCCTGCAGAAATGATGGGTTAATCTCTTCTATTCACAGGTGGGCAGGGACAAGCTATCTGTCAGTAAGCTGAACAAAGGCACTTTAGTTTACAGTCATGCGAAGGGGCAGGGTCCTCCAGGAAAGCCGTTAAGTATGATTATAATAACAAAAGCAATGAAAAACAAGTCAAAGAACAGTTTCCAACATGGAGTCAAATTGGTTTCCTCCCTGCAGCAGAGATACTCTATGTGAGTTTCTAGAGAATTCAATGGAAATCAACTTCTAGTTGACTCAATTTCTCATCCCAGAATCCAAGCTTGTATTGTATTGAGAGCAGTTAATATTATCAAGCCTTATGTACCAGAAGGTCTGTGGACTACTGCTCATGATCCTCAAGCTAATTTCAAGTTAATTTCTTCTATTTGGTAGTGGTTTTAGCATCTGAAAACTTCAGGAAATATGCATCAGATATTATCTGACTACTTCAGAAAGGAGCTAAACAGAAGGTATGGGGGAGGGATTTGTCCCAGGAAGGCGTGTAGGGTCCTGCTTGGTTATACTCCTAGTTGTAGTAGAGGCTAAGATACGATGCTTGCAAAAGAAATTTTAGATATGGACTATCAAAGCTGGAAAAGGTCATAAGTATTCTCTCAGTTCAGTTCAGTTCAGTTCAGTCGCTCAGTCATGTCTGACTCTTTGTGACCCCATGAATTGCAGCACGCCAGGCCTCCTGTCCATCACCAACTCCCGGAGTTCACTAAGACTCACATCCATCGAGTCAGTGATGCCATCCAGACATCTCATCCTCTGTCGGCCCCTTTTCCTCCTGCCCCCAATCCCTCCCAGCATCAGAGTCTTTTCCAATGAGTCAACTCTTCACATGAGGTGGCCAAAGTACTGGAGTTTCAGCTTTAGCATCATTCCTTCCAAAGAAATCCCAGGGCTGATCTCCTTCAGAATGGACTGGCTGGATCTCCTTGCAGTCCAAGGAACTCGCAAGAGTGTTCTCTAACACCACAGTTCAGAAGCATCAATTCTTTGACGCTCAGCTTTCTTAACAGTCCAACTCTCACATCCATACAGATGCTCTAAAGTCTTTATTGTATACATGAAGAAACTAATATTGCAACATGTGGAGAACTGGATAAAATAGCAACTGACCCTCAGCCAAGTCTATCTCTTTAGTCTGAGGCATCATGCACTGCCTTAGTTTTCAAATAGTACAGTTCAGTTCAGTCGCTCAGTCGTGTCCGACTCTTTGCAACCCCATGAATTGCAGCATGCCAGGCTTCCCTGTCCATCACCAACTCCTGGAGTTCACTCAGACTCACATCCAATTGAGTTAGTGATGCCATCCAGCCATCTCATCCTCTGTCATCCCCTTCTCCTCCTGCCCGCAATCCCTCCTAGTATCAGTCTTTTCCAATGAGTCAACTCTTTGCATGTGGTGGCCAAAGTACTGAAGTTTCAGCTTTAGCATCATTCCTTCCAAAGAAATCCCAGGACTGATCTCCTTCAGAATGGACTGGTTGGATCTCCTTGCAGTCCAAGGGACTCTCGAGAGTCTTCTCCAACACCACAGTTCAAAAGCATCAATTCTTTGGCACTCAGCTTTCTTCACAGTCCAACTCTCACATCCGTACATGATTACTGGAAAAACCATAGCCTTGACTAGACGGACCTTTGTTGGCAAAGTAATGTCTCTGCTTTGGAATATGCTATCTAGGTTGGTCATAACTTTCCTTCCAAGGAGTAAGCGTCTTTTAATTTCATGGCTACAGTCACCATCTGCAGTGATTTTGGGGCCCAGAAAAATAAAGTCTGACACTGTTTCCCCATCTACTTCCCATGAAGTGATGGGACCAGATGCCATGATCTTCATTTTCTGTATGTTGAGCTTTAAGCCAACTTTTTCACTCTCCACTTTCACTTTCATCAAGAGGCTTTTGAGTTCCTCTTCACTTTCTGACATAAGGGTGGTGTCATCTGCATATCTGAGGTTATAGATATTTCTCCCAGAATCTTGATTCCAGTTTGTGCTTCTTCCAGCCCACAGTTTCTCATGATGTACTCTGCATATAAGTTAAAATAGCAAGGTGGCAATATACAGCTTTGACGTACTCCTTTTCCTCTTTGGAACCAGTCTGTTGTTCCATGTCCAGTTCTAACTGTTGCTTCCTGACCTGCATACAGGTTTCTCAAGAGGCAGGTCAGGTGATCTGGCATTCCCATCTCTTGAAGAATTTCCACAGTTTATTTTGATCCACACAGTCAAAGGCTTTGGCATAGTCAATAAAGCAGAAATAGATGTTTTTCTGGAACTCTATTGCTTTTTCAGTGATCCAGCGGATGTTGGCAATTTGATCTCTGGATCCTCTGCCTTTTCTCAAACCAGCTTGAACATCTGGAAGTTCACGGTTCACATATTGCTGAAGCCTGGCTTGGAGAATTTGAGCATTACTTTACTAGCATGTGAGATGAGTGCAATTGTGTGGTAGTTTGAGCATTCTTTGGCATTGCCTTTCTTTGGGATTGGAAGGAAAACTGACCTTTTCCAGTCCTGTGGCCACTGCTGAGTTTTCCAAATTTGCTGGCATATTGAGTGCAGCACTTTCACAGCATCATCTTTCAGGATTTGGAATAGCTCAACTGGAATTCCATTACCTCCACCAGCTTTGTTCGTAATGATGCTTTCTAAGGCCCACTTGACTTCACATTCCAGGATGTCTGGCTCTAGGTGAGTGATCACACCATCATGATTATCTTGGTCGTGAAGATCTTTTTTGTACAGTTCTTCTGTGTTTTCCTGCCAACTCTTCTTAATATCTTCTGCTTCTGTTAGGTCCATACCATTTCTGTCTTTTATCGAGCCCATCTTTGTATGAAATATTCCCTTGATATCTCTAATTTTCTTGAAGAGATCTCTAGTCTTTCCCATTCTGTTGTTTTCCTCTATTTCTTTGCATTGGTCGCTGAGGAAGGCTTTCTTATCTCCTTGCTATTCTTTGGAACTCTGCATTCAGATTCTATATCTTTCCTTTTCTCCTTTGCTTTTCACTTCTCTTCTTTTCACAGCTATTTGTAAGGCCACCTCAGACAGCCATTTTGCTTTTTTGCATTTCTTTTCCATCTGGAAGGTCCTGTACAATGTCACGAACCTCAGTCCATAGTTCATCAGGCACTCTATCAGATCTAGTCCCTTAAATCTACTTCTCACTTCCACTGTATAATCATGAGGTATTTGATTTAGATCATACCTGAATGGTCTAGTGGTTTTCCCTACTTTTTTTCAATTTCAGTCTGAATTTGGCAATAAGAAGTTCATGATCTGAGCCAATCAGCTCCTGGTCTTGATTTTGTTGACTGTATAAAGCTCCTCCATCTTTGGCTGCAAAGAATATAATCAATCTGATTTCAGTGTTGACCATCTGGTGATGTCCATGCGTTCTTCTCTTGTGTTGTTGGAAGAGGGTGTTTGCTATGACCAGTGCATTTTCTTGGCAAAACACTATTAGTCTTTGCCCTGCTTCATTCTGTATTCCAAGGTCAAATTTGCCTGTTACTCCAGGTGTTTCTTGATTTCCTCCTTTTACATTCCATTCCCCTATAATGAAAAGGACATATTTTGGGGGTGTTAGTTCTAAAAAGTCTTGTAGATCTTCATAGAACTGTTCAACCTCAGCTTCTTCAGCGTTACTGGTTGGGGCATTATGATATTGAATGGTTTGCCTTGGAAGCGAACAGAGATCATTCAGTCATTTTTGAGATTGCATCTGAATGAGATTACTTCATTTCAGACTCTTTTGTTGACCATGATGGCTACTCCATTTCTTCTGAGGGATTCCTGCCCACAGAGGTAGATATAATGGTTATCTTAGTTAAATTCACCCATTTCAGTTTATTTTATTTCGCTGATTCCTAGAATGTCGACATTCACTCTTGTCATCTCAAATAGTACAGTGGTACCATAATCATGATGACAATTATGATGCTTTAAAATCACTGTATTATACAATGTTGTTTTTTGAAGTTAAACTGTCCTAAGAGATGAGAACAGTTGGCTAGTAGAAGATTTTAATTTTAACTCTCTATGGAGTCTTTAATTTTTTATTGAGAAGTGAGTATACACTCTAAGAAGCTATTGATAATCATTGGTTTGTTCCAAATAGAGGAGAGATAGAGCAAACCCTGTGTAGGTTGAGCACAGAATGGCAAACTAAGATAAATAAAACAAATACATGCTATACATACATCTTTTAGAATAACTTCTTTTATCATCAACTGCCCATCCCAACAACAAAATGAAACAAGCAGAAAACAAAGCTTCTGGATACTGTGCTACTGCTAGACAGTCATAGTTGACCTCGTTAATAAAGATGAAATGAATCTCTTGTATCTATTTTACTGTGCAGTAATATGATTAAAATTTTATTTCTAGGAAGATTCTTCAAACTTCTGCTTCTGTTTTTCTCCTTTCTCATGTATAAGTCAAATGGGAACAGTTATTTCCTTAGATTTGTACAACCAATAGCCAAAGAAAAGCCTTTGAGTTTATCTTTTTGGGGTTCTGACACTTATCTTGCAGAGCCACATTTCATCTCACAGGCATTGTTCCTGCTCTGCATCAAACAATAATAGCTCTTTATAAAGGACAAGAAAGGAGTTGGAAGGGGGATTGTGATAGAAAAAGCCTCCTATTCTTCTTTGGGGCCTTGATTTAGCAACACTCCCAATCAAAGAAGGCTTTGTAGTTCTGGTTTCCCTGATTTCTCTGGTGCCCTCTATAAATATTTTGTCCTTTCTAGCACATGACTTTGGGGCTTCCCAGTGGCTCAGTGGTAAAGAATCCACCTGCCAGTGCAGGAGATGTGGGTTTGATCCCTGGGTGGGGAGGATCCCCTGGAGAAGGAAATGACATCCATTCCAATATTCTTGCCTGAGAAATTCCATGGATAGAGGAGCCTGGTGGGCTACAGTCCAAGGTATTGAAAAAGAGCCAGACATGATTTAAACAACCACATGTTATTTCAGAACTATTTTTCTATAAATAGCTTTTGGCATAATGAATTGGTTCTTAGTGTAGCAACTTCTCCCACTCTATTTCACTGATTTGATTTAGAAGTTTAAACACAAGCACATATGGGAGCTGATTCTCCTTATCACTCCCTGCCCAACACCAACCCCCCACCCCCACCCCAGATACCAGATACCAAACTCTCATTCTTTTCTTACTAAATGATGGAACTTTCTGACCCCCTTTCTATTTCTCCCTTAGGATCAGGTGGACACCCTCACAGACCTGGTGACATATTTTGAAGAAATCATCCATCCCGATGCTGGGAACATACGGGAAAGGCAAGAGTACCTGGTATCCCGGTTTGAAGCCCTGAAGGAGCGACTGGCCTACCGGAAGAATAAGCTCATTGACCTTTTCCACCTGTACCAGATCCAAAGAGATACAGAGGATGAGGAGGCCTGGATCCAAGAGACAGTACCCTCAGTGGCTTCCACCTACCTTGGTTAGTAAGTCATACAGCACCAGCAGGCAGAGCCAGAAGAAGAAGACCAAGGTCTACAGATGGTTTGAAAGATCAGGGGCACAGTAACTAAGTTTATTCTCAGCTTTTTCCCCTTAGACACTTGAAAAATTTTCAGGCTTTCAAAGACAAAAAAAAAAAAAAAAAAAGATTTTATAAAAATTGCAGATGAATGGATAAGAAAGCTGTGGTACATATACACAATGGAGTATTACTCAGCCATTAAAAAGAATACATTTGAATCAGTTCTAATGAATGAAACTGGAGCCTATTATACAGAGTGAAGTAAGCCAGAAGGAAAAACATAAATACAGTATACTAACGCAAAGATGGTAAAATAACCCCCGGTAACTGAGACAGCAAAAGAGACACTGATGTATAGAACAGTCTTATGGACTCTGTGGGAGAGGGAGAGGGTGGGAAGATTTGGGAGAATGGCAATGAAACATGTAAAAATATCATGTAGGAAAACAGTTGCCAGTCCAGGTTTGATGCATGATGCTGGATGCTTGGGGCTGGTGCACTGGGACGGCCCAGAGGATGGTATGGGGAGGGAGGAGGGAGGAGGGTTCGGGATGGGGAACACATGTATACCTGTATGGATTCATTTTGATATTTGGCAAAAAAAAATACAATTATATAAAGTTTAAAAATAAAATAAAATTAGAGAAAAAAAATAAAACCATATAAAAAAATTTAAAAAAAAAAAAAAAAATGTATATGAGAAGTTTACCTCCCAAAACCAAACATGAAGAATGCCACAGATTTAAGGTCTCTGGGAAGAGCTAAAGTATGACCAGCTTTTTGCTACTTGCTCTAACTTAAGTTATTGTTAAGGTCCTTGGCTGAGTGGTCATGGTTAATGTTTGAGGTACCAAGTGTTTCTGTCTACGTTGTCAGTAGTTCCCTTTTATAAGGGGAGTTTTCACAAGGATATATTAATATATCAGCTATTACAAAGATAAAAGGAATGAAACAGCAGATATAGTACATTTTTTTTCCTTTTGAAGCTATTGGTTTACCATTGTTAAAGCCAGGACACTTGCATTGAAATAGGTAAAAAAGTGCACACAGATATAATGTAAACTTAATTTACATATATTGGTCACATCTGTGAGAGACTGGACCATGATAACAGGAGGAACTAGTCTGGGAAAATTTCCTAGAAGAGAAAAGATATCTTTGAAGGAGAGATGAGCATAGAGATTTGCAGACATTTAGTGTGAAGTATACAGAAAATGAAGATCATGGCATACGGTCCCACCACTTCATGGGAAATAGATGGGGAAACAGTGGAAACAGTGTCAGACTTTATTTTTCTGGGCTCCAAAATCACTACAGATGGTGACTGCAGCCATGAAATTAAAAGACGCTTATTCCTTGGAAGGAAAGTTATGACCAACCTAGATAGCATATTCAAAAGCAGAGACATTACTTTGCCAACAAAGGTCCATCTAGTCAAGGCTATGGTTTTTCCTGTGGTCATGTATGGATGTGAGAGTTGGACTATAAAGAAAGCTGAGCACAGAAGAATTGATGCTTTTGAACTGTGGTGTTGGAGAAGACTCTTGAGAGTCTCTTGGACTGCAAGGAGGTCAACCAGTCCATTCTGAAGGAGATCAGCCCTGGGATTTCTTTGGAAGGAATGATGCTAAAGCTGACACTCCAGTACTTTGGCCACCTCATGCGAAGAGTTGAATCATTGGAAAAGGCTCTGATGCTGGGAGGGATTGGGGGCAGGAGGAGAAGGGGACAACAGGGGATGAGATGGCTGGATGACATCACCGACTCGATGGACATGAGTTTGAGTGAACTCTGGGAGTTGGTGATGGACAGGGAGGCCTGGCGTGCTGCGATTCATGGGGTCACAAAGAGTCGGACATGACTGAGCAACTGATCTCATCTGATCTGATACAGAAGAAAATTTTGGAGGAAAGAGAGGTGAAGCTTGGGTGGGAGACAGGGAGGATGAAGTAGCTGGATCCAGAGACTTTAGAAGAAGGAGGAAATTAATACTATGTAGTTTTTATTGTGTGTTTGTTAATGTTAACCAATGGTGAGGCACCTTTTGTAAATTATTTCTAATCCTTACAAAGAAAGTTGCAGAACAGTTAGTTTAGATGAGTTACTAACTTACTGGTACCCATAGAAATTAGTAAGAGGAAGAGCCTGCTTTTTATACTGCAGTGTGCTGAAAGAAATTGGTTGCATGATACATTGAAAGTTTGAGCTGAAGGATTACTTGCCTTTCTACCTATCATCCAAAGAGAAGAGTGATGTATTCTTCATTTTCTGTAGAATAATAAATTGAAATTTCTTAGTACAAAGAGGCAAGGGGAAGAACAAATCCAAGCAGAAATAATTAATTCAGACAATGTAAATTTTAGGAAGCCTGCTTAATGAATTCAATGGGAAGAACTTGTAGGTCCAAGAGTTAAAAGGAAGTAGAATAACGTCTTCTTATTCTGTGTACTGCAACTATGACCTTGAATTTTTTATTTTTATCTCTAGGCAAAGACCTGATTACCTCCAAGAATCTTCTGAACAGACACCATGTCATCCAGGCTAATATTGCCAGCCATGAGCCACGCATCCAAATGATTACAGAGAAGGGAAACAAAATGATAGAGGAAGGCATGTATGATTCAAATTTAAATGACCAGCAACCATTTTGCCAAATTTAGGGGAAGAAGTTTTTCTAACTTTAGAGCTTCATTCCTTTGTCTACATTGATGCTTTTACCTGTATAATTTTCCTTTTAGGTGAAGTTTCTCTAACATTTCCTCATAGTGAAGTCCTGCTAATAATAGATTTTCTGGGCTTTTTCTTTAATCTAAAAGACTTACTTTTGCCTTCATTTTTGAAACACATTGTCACTGGATACAAATTTATTGTTTGACTGTGTCTTTAAGTATTTTAAAGATGCTGCTGCACATCTTCTAACTTGCATAGTTTCTGGTGAGAAGCCTGCTCTCATTCCTGTTTTTGCTCTTTTGTATATAATGTCTTCTTTCCTCTGATAGTTTAAAGCTTTTTATCACTGACTTTTACCAACTTGGTGTAGTTTTCTTTGTTTCTACAGCTTTGCAGAAACACAGATCCAGAACTTCTTGGATATGTTTTATTTTTGTTCTTCCAGGGAAGCTTTTATTCTGGAACTAATTTAGAGGATTCAGTTCAGTTCAGTTCAGTGGCTCAGTCATGTCCGACTCTTTGAGACCCCATGAATTGCAGCACACCAGGCATCCCTGTCCATCACCAACTCTGGGATTTCACTCAAACTCATGTCCATCGAGTCAGTGATGCCATCCAGCCATCTCATCCTCTGTCGTCCACTTCTCCTCCTGCCCCCAATCCCTCCCAGCATCAGAGTCTTTTCCAATGAGTTAACTCTTCTCATGAGGTGGCCAAAGTACTGGAGTTTCAGCTTTAGCATCAGTCCTTCCAAAGAACACCCAGGACTGATCTCGTTTAGAATGGACCAGATGGATCTCCTTGCAGTCCAAGGGACTCTCAAGACTCTTCTCCAACACCACAGTTCAAAAGCATCAATTCTTCTGTGCTCAGCTTTCTTTATAGTCCAACACTCACATCCATACATGACCACTGGAAAAACCATAACCTTGAGTACACAGACCTTTGTTGGCAAAGTATTGTCTCTGCTTTTCAATATGCTATCTAGGTTGGTCATAACTTTCCTTCCAAGGAGGAGATGTCTTTCACTTTCATGGCTGTAGTCACCATCTGCAGTGATTTTGAGCCCAGAAAAATAAAGTCAGCCACTGTTTCCACTGTTTCCCCATCTATTTGCCATGAAATGATGGGACCGGATACCATGATCTTAGTTTTCTGAATGTTGAGCTTTAAGCCAACTTTTTCACTCTCCTCTTTCACTTTCATCAAGAGGCTTTGGAGTTCCTCTTCACTTTCTGCCATAAGGGTGGTGTCATCTGCATATCTGAGGTTATTGATATTTCTCCCAGAATCTTGATTCCAGCTTGTGCTTCTTCCAGCCCACAGTTTCTCATGATGTACTCTGCATATAAGTTAAATAAGATCATGAACTCCTTATTGCCAAATTCAGACTTAAACTGAAGAAAGTAGAGAAAACCACTAGACCATTCACATATGACCTAAATCAAATCCCTTATGATTATACAGTGGAAGTGAGAAATAGATTTAAGGCTCTAGATCTGATAGACAGAGTACCTGATGAACTATGGACAGCAGTTTGTGACATTGTACAGGAGACAGGGATCAAGACCATCCCCATGGAAAAGAAATTCAAAGAAGCAAAATGGCTGTCTGTAGTGGGCTTGAAAATAGCTGTGAAAAGAAGAGAAGCAAAAAGCAAAGGATTTAAGGAAAGATATAAGCATCTGCATGCAGAGTTCCAAAGAATAGCAAGAAGAGATAAGAAAGCCTTCCTCAGCAATCAATACAAAGAAATAGAGGAAAACAACAGAATGGGAAAGACTAGAGATTTCGTCAAGAAAATTAGAGATACCAAGGGCACATTTCACGCAAAGATGGGCTCAATAAAGGACAGAAATGATATGGACCTAACAGAAGCAGAAGATATTAAGAAGAGATGGCAGGAATACACTGAAGAACTGTACAAAAAAGATCTTCAAGGCCAAGATAATCACGATGGTGTGATCACTGACTAGAGCCAGACATCCTGGAATGTGAAGTCAAGTGGGCCTTAGAAAGCATCACTACGAACAAAACTAGTGGAGGTGATGGAATTCCAGTTGAGCTATTCCAAATCCTGAAAGATGATGATGTGAATGTGCTGCAGTCAATATGCCAGCAAATTTGGAAAATGCAGCAGTGGCCACAGGACTGGAAAACATTAGTTTTCCTTCCAATCCCAAAGAAAGGCAATGCCAAAGAATGCTCAAACTACTGAACAACTGCACTCATCTCACACACTAGTAAAGTAATGCTCAAAATTCTCCAAGCCAGGCTTCAGCAATACGTGCACCGTGAACTTCCTGATGTTCAAGCTGGTTTTAGAAAAGGCAGAGGAACCAGAGATCAAATTGTCAACATCTGCTGGGTCATGGAAAAAGCAAGAGAGTTCCAGAAAAGCATCTATTTCTGCTTTATTGACTATGCCAAAGTCTTTGACTCTGTGGATCACAATAAACTGTGTAAAAATCTGAAAGAGATGGGAATACCAGACCACCTGACCTGCCTCTTGAGAAACCTGTATGCAGGTCAGGAAGCAACAGTTAGAATTGGACATGGAACAACAGACTGGTTCCAAATTTAGAGGATTAGTCTAAATTAGTCTAAATCTAGGTAGTGTGCTCAGAAGGGTTGTACCTTGTACCTTATAATACCATGTATTATAATATCTTTCCACTTTGCAAAACATTTCTCTGTTGTCTCATTTGGCTAACCTACTGTGTTCATGGTCTCCTTTCCACAGGCTGCAGGGCTATAGTTCCTCTTGTTTCTGTTGTCTGCTCTCTGGTGCGTGAGATTGGTCTAGGGGTTTGTTATAGGCTTCCTGGTGGGAGGGACTGGTGCCTGCACTTTGGTTGGTAGAGCTGAGTCTTTCCCTCTGTTGAGCAGAGCCATATCAGGTGTTGTGTTTTGGCATGTCTGTGAGCTTAGTATGACTTTAGTCAACTTGCTTTTGCTGATGGGTGGTGCTGTATTCCTCTTTTGCTGATTGTTTGGTGAGAGTTGTCATGCATTTGGTGCCTGCAGGCAGTTGGGTGGAGCTGGAGCCATGTCCAGATAGATGCCACCGAGGGACCAGGAGGCATTGGACCAGCAGTTGAAACTGGAATATGATATCTCAACTGTGGCTAGGGACATACCAGCATCACATATGCTCAAAAAGGGCAATTTTGACCACTATATGTCTTTCTACTTTGCTTCTGCAAGTTGTTTCAGTTGTATGCAACTCTTTGTGACCCCATAGACCGTAGACTCTCTAGGGAATTTTCTTGACCCAAAGATTGAATTCATGTCTCCTGCATTGGCAGGTGGGTTCTTTACCACTAGCAGCACCTGGGAAGCCCATATCTTTCCACTTTGCTGGGAGCTAATTTTAAGTATTCACAACACTTTGTGGTCCTTAGGAGTTTTTTGGTCTACTTCTTTCCAGTCTTATTTTTTTTTCCCCTTTAAGAGTTTCCTGGTACATTTCTGCCAAGGAATAATCAGCTAAATACTTCAAGGGACCTTTGCAAATTTCCAAAACACCCTCCCTGGTACAGCAGTCTAGCCAGTATTCTGCTCCACAAGTTCTAGTTGTCTTGTCTTCCCTCAGCTCTGATGTCTGTCTCAGCACATTGTGATTGCTATTGATAGTTCTATAGTTCTATAGTGCTAATCCTTTTAACACTACAGTGTATACACTGCCCCAGGCCTGAGCTGTGGCATTCAGAAAGGCATAGCTCATTTCTTTCCCTTCTCTCAGGAGTCACACTCTTTTGTCTATTGTCTGAAAATCATTATATCTTACAGTCTGTCGTGTTTCCTAGTTGTGTAGGATAAGAGAATAATTCTTGTAGTAATAAATCCTTTATAGGCAGAAATGAAAATCTGCTGGTTGATTTTTGCCAACACTTCACTGTATTTTCTTGATTTATCTGTGGGTGTGTTCACCAAATTCTGAAAATGTACTTAACATGATATAAGGAAAAATTTTGATTCATTGATATTAAAAAACAAAACAAAACTGAAATTAAAATTAGCTGATTTTTCTGTTTAGGCTAGAGAATGCATGTTTTTAGTACTCTGAACAGTACCCACATGTAGGTATTTTGTTTTCATTCCCTATATCAGAGATTGTACCTTCCAATTCACCATCATACACACACACTCTATCCTCATTAACATCTACCAGTGCTTAATCTCACATATAACATTTCAATTCCTAGGAATTTAGGTAAAATGTTATATTGACTTCATGCAGCATGATCCTCATGGCTCCTTTTCTCTCTCCCAGGTTACCAAAAAGATTAAAGTATAGTGGACATTAATGAGGGTAAAACTCTCCTTTTCTGTAACTACCTCATAGGACATTTTGCTGCAGAAGATGTGGCCTCTAGGGTCAAGAGTTTGAATGAGAATATGGAATCTCTCCAGGCTCGAGCTACTAGACGGCAGAATGATCTTGAAGCCAATGTCCAATTCCAGCAGTACCTAGTTGATCTTCATGAAGCAGAAGCATGGATTAGAGAGAAGGAACCTATAGTAGACAACACTAACTATGGGGCAGATGAAGAAGCAGCTGGGGTAAGGAGGGCATAGGGAAAGATATTGTCTAATACTCACCAAACTGGTACCAAATGTGTACCTAATTAGACTGTGTGATAGCGTTATGTTTTCTTAGATCATTTGGGGTTTCCAGAGTTATAACTTTTGGGCTTCCTCTACTGGGATAATCTGAATTAACAAAAATCCCAAAAGATATGCCACATTTTCCTAATCCCATAGAAATCCATATTTCTTAGAGATTATCTAACCCCCAAAATGCATGACCAGACATCTTGCAAATTTAGTATCTTTTAATAAGAATGAGGACAATAAGTATATCATAAAGCAAGTTTAGTGTTCTTCCTATATCTGCTTCTGATGATTTTCCCATCAACAAATTCAGGCTCTTCTAAAGAAGCACGAGGCCTTTCTAGTGGATCTGAAGGCTTTTGGAAACAGTATGCAAGCTCTTCGGGATCAGGCAGAAGCCTGCCAGGTAAGAAGGACTTAAGTATAACAAGAATCACATTCTCCACTGCAGAGGAAAAGGAATTGTTGCCAGTTTTTACTTTACATATTCTAGGAAACAATTGCATCAGAAAATACTGTCTTGTAATCTTTAGGCAGGCACTGTAGCATCTTTGTAGCATCTACAGAGATTCAGAGCAAAAGAATTTCTCAATAAGTGTTATAATTTGTTCATTGGTATATTTTTGTCTCCTTTTTCCTTTTATATTTCCATTTTCCTTTCTTTTACTTCTTTTATTCATTTCTCTCCTTTTTATGTTCCTTCCTTTCTTAGTTATTTTTTATACCAACATGTATTAAATGTCTACCATGTGCAAGAATGAATAAAAGAATAATCCTGACTTGAAGGAAAGTTACAGTCTATTAGGTCATGAATTTTAACAAATAACATATGATAGATACATGAATGGGAAAAACAATCTCAAAGAAAGAAGTGTTTCATTCTCTTGATATTAGAATGCTGGAGGATAGGAAAATCTTCATAGCTGAGGCAAGTCAGTTTATCTGAATTCGTTTTGTAAGGGTGGTTTACTATGCAGATAAGGAGAAGATGGGTTTTTCTAGTGAACAATCTATAAGAGCAAATGCTCTGAAGCACAAAATAATCAAGAGAATTGTGAGAATGGCAAGACTGCAAAGTGAAAATAAGTGTCTGGAAGAGTGATGGAAGCAGAAATCAACTAAATGATATGGATGTTTCCTGAGTAGAGTGGAAAGAAAAAAGACACACTTTCACATTCAAGAAATTCTTTCTTATGAGGGGCTCTGAACCCATATACTGCAAGTAGAAAATACATAGGCTTAGAAAGAAAGAAAGTAAAGTCGCTCAGTCATGTCCGACTCTTTGCGACTCCATGGACTATAGCCTACCAGGCTCCTCCCTCCATGGGATTCTCCAGGCAAGAGTACTGGAGTGGGTTGCCAGGCTTACTAGGTCAATAAGTATTTACAGAGTTTTAGTGCTGTGCCTTCCTCAAGCTCTGCACTGTAGGTGCCTACATAAAAACAGGTGGATTTATGAATTGTAAGTTATGAGGAAATAGTACTTGAAGGATACAAAATCAGAGGGATATATAAGGGGAGGTATATCTTCACATCCCATCTGAAAAAAGATGTGGGTCATTACTTATGAAGGGTGATTATATTTGTTCATTCTCTCAGAGATAAGATATCTGGAGGAAATGAAAATCAGAAAGACTGTATCTTGGAGGGCAGGTTTCTTGCTAAAGAGAGAAACAAGATATTTGATCTAGGTTTATTTTCTCAAATATTAAAATTCTAGACCCTCCCTGTGCTGTAGGCCATTCATCTCTAAAAAAGAAAAGTCCACATTTGGTCTACAAAATACTTTAAAGACCTAGGGAATGGAGAAGGTGATGAGAGAAGTGGCTCTTTCACTTTCTCAATTTTCTGAAACATGGATGCATGCAATCCTTTAATATCTGCTTAAGACTGGTGACTTAGAGCATTTAATATGTTTTTGACAAATTAAATTCTTACTTGCTCACTCTATATACATGTTTCCCAGTCTGCCTGTCCCCTGAGAAGTGCTAAAATGAAATGATATTTCTAAAGATATCATATTGCAATAGCTCTGTTATTGGCATCCAGGTAAGAGGTTGTAACCAGGAGCTCCTCTCTCCTTTGGGTGCAGGAACAGCCCACTGTGGGTAGGTTGTACAGAAAGATCTTTCCTATGGGTGACTAGAATGTTCTTCTTCCTATTTTTGTTCAGGAACAACAAGCTGCACCTGTGGAGGTGGCTGCTCCAGAAGAGAGGGTTGTGGCCTTGTATGACTTTGAGGCCCGCTACTCCCGAGAAGTCACCATGAAGAAAGATGATGTCTTAACACTGCTCAGTTCCATCAGCAAGGTGACTTTCCTTTCTACTTTTCTCCCCATCGACAAGGTGGCTCTTGCAGTTGACTCTCCCAACCCTGCCAGATATGGGTATATTTTAACCTGTCAGTATTTTTCTATTGCTCTCTCTCTCTTAAATAACCATAATTTATTGAGTAATATCATCCCTCCAGCTATTGCTTAGGATCCTATACATATCTTTTGAGATTACAAAATACCAATTTCACACTTAACAAAGTGAGGACTCAAGGAGCTTAAGTAACTAGCCCAAAGACTTATAAGCCATGAGTGGCAATTCTATAATATGTTTACAGGATTAAAACTTGTCTCTTTGTCTCTGCTTGTTCCTATTCTGTGCAAGTGTTCCTAGTAATAGAAAAAATTGACTGAGCTTAAGAGGAGCCTGGTCAAGGAGAGGTTTTTTGTTAACTTGATTTTTCTTTAGCCTTCATGACTGTGAGAATAGTAACAAAATATTGTCCAGTATTTAAAATATATTTATCATAGGAGCTCACGTAAACATCAAGGTTCTAATGCACAGCACAGGGAACTATATTCAATATCCTGTGGTAAAACATAATGGAAAAAATATTTTTAAAAAGAAGGTGTATATGTGTATAACTGAGTCACTTTGCTGTACAGCAGAGATTGTCACAGCATTGTAAATCAACTACATTTCAATAAAAAAGTAAGAGTTCAAGTAACATTTTAAATATTTTAATACTTCATTAATCTTCATAAATTGAAAAGAAAAAAAAGAGAGCTCAGGATTTTTCACTCTGAGGATAAGTAATTTTGGGGGGAAGCAAGATTGTCATTATCAAATAAGCTGTGTTCCAGTCCTCTTTTCTTTTTGCTCAGTCTTCCCTATTTCACTACATTATTCTCTGAGGATATTAACTCCAGAGTGGTTAGTATAGCAACATTCCTAAAAGACTGTGACAGTCAGGGCGATACTTAAGTATGAAGCATTCTTATAGGTGAATTTCAGGCAAAGCACAATTTTTAGGGGCTCTAGGAGAAGGGTGGGGAAAAGTTCTTATACAATACTCTCATACATAGATGCTCCACCCAGAAGAAGTCTGGTTTAATTCTGTCCCTATAGGTTTTTTAAATGAATTTTTAGTAGACAAAATACCCTATCATGAAGAGAATGACCATTGGGTTTTGAAAACTTCCTCAAAGTTAAGGATCTAACATCAAATATCAGATTCCTTGATTTCAGAGAAATTCCTGCAACTCCTGATTTATCTTCTTTGTAATACATAAAATTTATAAGCAGTTGTTTATTTCTTCTCATCATCAGTTTGTCCCTTTGCCTAGAGACTCAGTTATGAGGCTTAAAACTTCTAAATGTGGCTTTTAAGGAAGGAGTGGGGATTTGCTTTTCCTTTAGGACTGGTGGAAAGTAGAAACTGATGATCACCAGGGCTTTGTGCCAGCTGTCTACGTGAGGAAACTAGCCCGTGATGAGTTTCCTATGCTCCCACAACGGAAGCGAGAAGAACCAGGCAACATCATCCAGCGCCAGGAACAGATTGAGAACCAGTAAGTTCTGGAGGCTGGAGAACTGGACAGTGTTTGGCCAAACATCTCCGACTGGTCAAAGATACAACTCTTGATTCTATTATTTGTTAGATTAAAGATGCTTTTCAAATTCACAGATTTTAAGAGCTAAAAGTAAACAGCGTAATTCAAACCCTTTATTTTTTAAATGAGGAAAGGAAACTCCAGCACCATTATGTAAATTGCCCAAGGTCACACAATATTAGGGTCACATATTCTGACTCCCTGCCTGGCACTCTGTCACTCTTTCAAGCTTGTCCAAAAGTCTTCTGACTCCTACGAGCACTTTGTTTGTGTATATTACTATACAAGGCTATTTCCTATCCAGTTGTCAATAGGAATGTGAACTTTTCACTTCTATAGAAAGATGAAGAGGTATTGTCAGTCACACCAATGGGACACTGACATTTTGATTGTTTTTAAATAGAAAGCGTGTGTCTCTCTGCTCTCAATGCCATTTTTCTTCCATTTTTATTTCCTCCTCTTTATTGTTCTTCTTTTGATTTTTCTTCCCTTTCCTTTTTGTCCCTTTTGTTCTCTCCCTTTCTTACCAGTACTCTTCCGTGTTTTCTGTCTCTTTTTCCCCACATTTTCCATTCTCTTTATTTCTCCACTTAGGTACCATTCCCTCCTGCATCGGGCAGACGAGCGCAGACGTCGTCTGTTGCAACGTTACAATGAGTTTTTGCTGGCCTATGAGGCAGGAGACATGCTGGACTGGATCCGAGAGAAAAAGGCAGAAAACACCGGGGTGGAATTAGATGATGTTTGGGAGTTACAGAAAAAGTTTGATGAGTTCCAAATGGTAAGAAAGAGCTGTCTCCTCTAGATAGCTTTCTGAGGATTTTCATCATTTCCTTTTACCTCATATCTCCTCCTAAGTAATCCCTTAATTTCATATTTGCTAAATATCCTCCCCAAAGCTAGAGAGTTCCATATTTAAAATATTTCTCTAGGTATTACAAGTGGAAAGAAAATGCAGAGGAAACTAGTTACCTTGATTTTGTAGCCTGCAGTCCCTGTCACTCCTGCATCCTATTGGAAGTACTGGTCTTCCTGAATCTTTACAACTTGTCCTGTACTGGCCTGTGATACTGATGCTCAGGTTGAGATTGGGTGTTGTAAGACTCTTGTAAGGTCTAATTATCAGGTAGAGGTTTGGATGGAAAGGTGGGAAGAACAATCTGACTTGACAGCCAGACAATTTTTAATTTTCTGCCTACCTAAAATCTTCTCAATCTCTTTTATTCTCTCAGATTTGTTCTATTATGTTAACTAGCAATTAGTATAGACTTCTCCCTTCTTTCCTTTCTCTTCTATATGATACTTTCCTTACACATGGAATTCAGAGCTGTACAAAGCTATATATATATATATATATATATATATATATATATATAAGGAAGGTAATGGCCGTATGGAGCTAGTTATGGGAAAGGTCAAAGGAAATAGTCTTTCTCTATATATAGAGAGAGATAAGTAAGAGAAAGGGAAGGGTAAACAGGGTACAATTAATAAAAGAAAACTAAGAATAAGACTTACATGAGAAAACTCATTGAAAGGCCATTGTATCGAGAAATGAACAATATTGTCACTATAGACATAGTGATGAGTTCCCTAGGGCTGTTTCTTACAACATACCTTAATGTAAGCAAATCATAACCCAGACAATGAAATTTTTCAGAAAGTGGAGAAATCTGTATTGGTAGCAAAAACTATTACCTGGCTCAGGCATAGACCCCTCTGATAGTATAATTTAATCAGGGAGAGATTTTTAATAGATTTAAGGAAAGAGATCTCTATATTTCATATAAATAACATTTTTAATAGCCACTGAGTATCAGGGAATTTAAAGGTCCTCCTCTTTGTGGCAGGTTGGAGGAGGGCAGTTTGTTGTTTATTACAAGTATGGTTAGCAATATGTTTTAATCCATAGTCAAGTCAGGGCAAAGGTGAGCAGGCAAGAGTGAAAGATTTTTGAGGAGGGAATTTAAACTGCTTTGGTACATTTTCCCACTTAGGATTTAAAGACAAATGAACCTCGACTGAGGGATATCAACAAGGTGGCTGATGATCTTCAATTTGAAGAGCTTCTGACACCAGAGGGAGCTCAAATACAGCAGGTAACTGTGACTCCTTCTTCCTTCTCACTACCAGGCTGAGTTTGGGGAGCTTTCATCTCACTTAAAAATATTTAACTTCATATTCTGCAGATTAGCTAGAACATGAGGAAGGTAATTGCAGTAGAGAGCTAGCTATAGGAAAGGTCAAAGGAAATAGTCCAGATAGTCTAGCTGTGTATCCATCTTGTTGTTTAGCTGCTAAGTCATATGCCTTTTAATCGATTCAAAAATCCTTAAATTGCCACACCTCCCCCACCCCATCACCATGAGAAATTCAGTGCTCAAATACTTGAATACAAAGACGATGCAGGTAAAGGAGCTATGATAGTGGGAAGTGATTAATCCAGAAAGTGTACTGGATGAGATAGGCTCTGATAATACCTAATAAAAGAAGAATATAGGTAGTAGAGATGGAAGAGAAGACATTTGAGACCTTATTCAAATTTGGACCTGTGGTTCCATAAAATATGTCCGGAACTAATGGAATGTCTAGTCCAGTTATCTGAGTTATCATAAACCAGTGAGGAGAAGCCCTGCCTTCTTTTATGGTAACTGATGTGGGGTAAGAGTGAGAAAGAATGTGCAAAGGAACAATTTTCTTACTCTTCACAGAAAATAGGGTTCTAAGAGACTGCCTGGTTTAATCATTTCAGGACACAAAAAAATACTAGAGGTCATAGAAAAAGGCAATGTCTTCTGGCTACCAAGGCAAGAAGTCAAACTTACACTTCAGAGGTTGTAATGTAGTCTCTGGGGCAGCCAATATCAATTGATGTTCTAAGGTTGTTGGTTCCCACCTGGAACATCAATTTGGGAAGGAATGTGATCCCTTTTTTAACTGCATTGGCATAGCTGAGGCCCAAGCTCAAACTATCCAAGAAAGAAAGAAACCTGTGCAATTTCTAAAGGAGATAGCATGAAAATAATCAGGATTTAAGCCTCATCTAATCTTCAGACACCACTAAGCTGAGTTAGATCCCTAGCTAAAGTCTGTGTCTGCCTGTTTCAGGAGTTGAATGCCCGATGGAGGTCCTTGCAGAGGTTGGCAGAGGAACAGCGCCAGCTGCTAGGCAGTGCCCATGCTGTCCAGATGTTTCACAGGTGAGAATTTTAACCTTGAAAAGCAGTGCTGCTCTAAAACTAACTTGAGAACCACTGATTCTAATTGCTATAGTAGAACCATAGCTACTAGCTTAACCCTTCTTCCTGGATAAAATAGGAAATCAGATGCTTCAGTAGTAGGTAGATATCTCATTGGGCATGTAGGCTACTCCAGACAACCAACTTCAATTTTCTCATACCTAGGCTTGGGCCCTGGTACATAATTAGCAGTTTATATGTGTTTTCATGATAGTGAATGAAAACTGAAGTTGAAACAAGAGGTTTAAGTAATAACACATCTGAACTAGAAGTAGAGAGTAGAGGGAAACAAACATCACATTGACTCTAAGTGATGACTCAACAATGTTTTTTTTTTTTTTTTTTAATGTCTGATTGCCAAATCTCTATACTAAGAAACAGAATGCACAACTAAGTAAACAAACTGACAACCAAACACCTTTGCTGTGTAAAAATGCATTTTTGAATATTCAGAGAAGGGGAAACTGAGAGGCAGACAAGTCTTGTTATTTAAAATGGTGTAAGGTTGCCTTGAGAACCCCATGAACAGTATGAAAAGGCAAAATGATAGGATACTAAAAGAGAAACGCCCCAGGTCAGTAAGTGCCCAATATGCTACTGGAGATCAGTAGAGAAATAACTCCAGAAAGAATGAAGGGATGGAGCCAAAGCAAAAACAATACCCAGATGTGGATGTGACTGGTGATAGAAGCAAGGTCTGATGCTGTAAAGAGTAATAATGCATAGGAACCTGGAATGTTTGGTCCATGAATCAAGGCAAATTGAAAGTGGTCAAACAGGAGATGGCAAGAGAGAACGATAACATTCTAGGAATCAGCGAACTAAAATGGACTGGAATGGGTGAATTTAACTCAGATGACCATTATATATACTACTGTGGAAGGAATCCCTTAGAAGAAATGGAGTAGCCATCATGGTCAACAAAAGAGTCCAAAAGGCAGTATTTGGATGCAATCTCAAAAATGACAGAATGATCTCTGTTCATTTCCAAGGCAAACCATTCAATATCACGATAATCTAAGACTATGCCCCAACCAGTAATGCTGAAGAAGCTGACGTTGAATGATTCTATGAAGACCTACAAGACTTTTTAGAACTAACACCCAAAAAAGACGTCTTTTTCATTATAGGGGATTGGAATGCAAAGTAGGAAGTCAAGAAACACCTGGAGTAACAGGCAAATTTGGCCTTGGAGTACAGGATGAAGCAGGGTAAAGGATAATAGAGTTTTGCCAAGAGAATGCACTGGTAATAGCAAACACCCTCTTCCAACAACACAAGAGAAGACACTACACATGGACATCACCAGATGGTCAAAATTGAAATCAGGTTGATTATATTCTTTGCAGCCAAAGATGGAGAAGCTCTATACAGTCAGCAAAAAGCAGACCAGGAGCTGAGTGTGGCTCAGATCATGAACTCCTTATTTCCAAAGTCAGACTGAAATTGAAGAAAGTAGGGAAAACCACTAGACCATTCATGCATGACCTAAATCAAATCCCTTATGATTATACAGTGGAAGTGAGAAATAGATTTAAGGGACGAGATCTGATAGAGAGAGTGCCTGATGAACTATGGACAGTGGTTTGGGACATTGTACAGGAGACAGGGATGAACCCATCCCCATGGAAAAGAAATTCAAAGAAGCAAAATGGCTGTCTGAGGAGGCCTTACAAATAGCTATGAAAAGAAGAGAAGCAAAAAGCAAAGGAGAAAAGGAAAGATATAGAATCTGAATGCAGAGTTCCAAAGAATAGCAAGAAGAGATAAGAAAGGCTTCCTCAGCGATCAATGCAAAGAAATAGAGGAAAACAACAGAGTGGGAAAGACTAGAGATTTCAAGAAAATTAGAGATACCAAAGGCACATTTCATACAAAGATGGGCTCAATAAAGGACAGAAATGATATGGACCTAACAGAAGCAGAAGATATTAAGGAGAGATGGCAGGAATACACTGAAGAACTGTACAAAAAAGATCTTCATGGCCAAGATAATCACGATGGTGTGATCACTGACTAGAGCCAGACATCCTGGAATGTGAAATCAAGTGGGCCTTAGAAAGCATCACTACGAACAAAACTAGTGGAGGTGATGGAATTCCAGTTGAGCTATTTCAAATCCTGAAAGATGATGCTGTGAAAGTGCTGCAGTCAATATGCCAGCAAATTTGGGAAGTGCAGCAGTGGCCACAGGACTGGAAAACATTAGTTTTCCTTCCAATCCCAAAGAAAGGCAATGCCAAAGAATGCTCAAACTACTGAACAACTGCACTCATCTCACATGCTAGTAAAGTAATGCTCAAAATTCTCCAAGCCAGGCTTCAGCAATATGTGAACCGTGAACTTCCTGATGTTCAAGCTGGTTTTAGAAAAGGCAGAGGAACCAGAGATCAAATGGCAACATCCACTGGATCATGGAAAAAGCAAGAGAGTTCCAGAAAAGCATCTATTTCTGCTTTATTGACTATGCCAAAGCCTTTGACTGTGTGGATCCCAAGAAACTGTGTAAAAATCTGAAAGAGATGGGAATGCCAGACCACCTGACCTGCCTCTTGAGAAACCTGTATGTAAGTCAGAAAGCAACAGTTAGAACTGGACATAGAACAACAGACTAGTTTCAAATAGGGCAAGGAGTACGTCAAGGCTGTATATTGTCACCTACTTATTTAACTTATATGCAGAGTACATCAGGAGAAATGCTGGGCTGGAAGAAGCACAAGCTGGAACCAAGATTGCTGGGAGAAATATCAATAACCTCAGATATGCAGATGACACCACCCTTATGGCAGAAAGTGAAGAGGAACTAAAAAGCCTTTTGATGAAAGTGAAAGAGGAGAGTGAAAAAGTTGGCTTAAAGCTCAACATTCAGAAAACTAACATCATGGCATCTGGTCCCATCACTTCATGGGAAATAGATGGGGAAACAGTGTCAGATTTTATTTTTGGGGGCTCCAAAATCACTGCAGATGGTGATTGCAGCCATGAAATTAAGACACTTACTCCTTGAAAGGAAAATTATGACCAAACTAGATAGCATATTCAAAAGCAAAGACATTACTTTGTCAACAAAGGTCCGTCTAGTCAAGGCTATGGATTTTCAAGTGGTCTTGTATGGATGTGAGAGTTGGACTGTGAAGAAAGCTGAGTGCTGAAGAATTGATGCTTTTGAACTGTGGTGTTGGAGAAGGCTCTTGAGAGTCCCTTGGACTGCAAGTAGGTCAACCAGTCCATTCTAAAGGAGATCAGTCCTGGGTGTTCTTTGGAAGGAATGATGCTAAAGCTGAAACTCCAGTATTTTGGCCACTTCATGCAAAGAATTGACTCATTGGAAAAGACCCTGATGCTGGGAGGGATTGGGGGAAGGAGAAGAAGGGGACGACAGAGGATGAGATGGCTGTATGGCATCACCGACTCAATGGACGTGAGTTTGAGTAAACTCTGGGAGTTGGTGATGGACAGGGAGGCCTGGCGTGCTGCAGTTCATGGGATCACAAAGAGTCGGACATAACTGAGCGAGTGAACTGAAGGTTTTCCATGTTATTCCACAGTTAAGCATGTGCCTTTGCTATCAGGGCATTTGATTCAAATTTAGGGTCTGCCTAAATGTATGGCTAGGGTACAATCCTGAGAAAATACCTAACCTTATTTTTTTTTTTTTGCTACTTAGCCTCTAAGCTTTAGTTTTCTCATATGTAAATGGGACTGGTAATAATAATTAGGCCTCAAGTCATTGTTGTAAAGATTAAATGAGCCTAAGTTCTAACACTTAGTTCTAACACATCCTTAAAAAAAGGATGATGATGGTGGTACTGATGACTACTACTGGTACATGAGCCCAGCTAGTCTGCCTCCAGTTTGTGTTATTATTCTTAAACTTTTTACCCTTATGCACCAGAGAAGCAGATGACACAAAGGAGCAGATTGAGAAGAAGTGCCAGGCCCTCGATACTGCTGACCCTGGCTCAGACTTGTTCAGTGTGCAGGCCCTTCAACGACAGCATGAAAACTTTGAAAGAGATCTCGTACCTCTGGGGGAAAAGGTGAGATGTGCCTTCAAGCTTTTCCAGCACATTCCTCTTCACATCTACCCATATTAATGCCCTCTCCTTTGCTTTTATTATCCAGTCTCTTACTTTAGTTCTCTTTATCCTACTCCATTCTTGTTCTTTAACCCTGTCCCGAAAGCTAGTCTACCAAAAGGGCATGCCCAGGGCAATTTATGTGGAGGGAAATGGTTTTAATTTTTTTTTTAAGTGAAATACAATTGATTTACAAGGTTGTGTTAATTACTGCTGTAGAGCAAAGTGATTCAGTTTTATAAATATGTATAAATATATATATATATATATACATTTATATCCTTTTATCTTCTTTTCTATTAAGGTTTATCATAGGATATTGAATATAGTTCTCTGTGATATACAGTAGGACTTTGCTGTTTATCCATTCTGTATATAAAAGCTTACACCTGATAACCCCACCTCCCTCTCTATTCCTCCCGCAATCCCCTCCTCCTTGGCAACCACAGGTCTGTTCTTTATGTCTATGACTCTGTTTCCATGTTATAGATGGGTTCATCTGCATCATATTTCAGATTCCACGTGTAAATGATATCATATGGTATTTGTCTTTCTCTTTCTGACATACTTCACTTAGTATGATAATCTCTAGTTGCTCCAAATGGCATTATTTCATTCCTTTTTATGGCTGAGTAATAGTCCATTATATGCGTATTATATCTTCTTTATCCATTTATCTGTCAATGAACATTTAGGTTGTTTTGTGTCTTGGCTATTGTAAAGAGTGCTGCTGTGAATATTGGGGTGTGTGTATCTTTTTGAATTCTAATTTTGTCTGAATATATGCCTGGGAGAGGGATTGCTGGATCATATGGCAATTCTATTTTTAGTTTTCTGAGGAATCTCCATACTGTTTTCTACAGTGGCTGCACCAAATAGCATTGAGGGAAAATATATTGTAAATGTTTGTGAGTTTGTGAGTTCCAAGTGACCAGAACTCTTCGTGAGTTCCAAGTGACTAGAATGTATAGCAGTTAGTTGGAGATCAGTAGTCTAAGATAAATAGGAGATGATCATACCTGGTATGACCAGGCTTATGCCTGAGTGTGATGCAGAGCTTCCTTAGAAGGGATTGAAGAAGCTTAATCCTACTCTGGCCAAAAAATGAACTCTAAAGCTTGCCAAATACACTCTGGAATAACTCAGGGGGAGCATAGAACTTGCGTTACCATAAAAACCAAAAAGAAGCACAGAAAATGTCTACATTAAAAAGATCTTCATATTAATTGACACTTGCCACCAACCAAGTCACTTAACCACCCTGCCCTATAGCCTTGTTTATTTGTTTATACAAAGGTTTATTTTTAAATGTATGATAGATTCTAAGACAATACTTCATTCTTCCTATAGGTGGCAACAGATGGTATGTCAGAGAATACAAATGTTTAAATAGGAATGGAATTAATGATCATCATTGCCTCAGGCACAAGGAACAGATTCCTTTTTGTAAGATTTCTTAATTCCACCTGTGGCCAGGGGACCCTTTCCCTGCAGCCTTTCCTGTTAGCTCCTCAAATTCCTTCTGCTCCTCCTGTTTCTGCTTGAATGCCTTATCTTCCTCTTTTATCTTCTTGACTTGCTCTTTGGGCTGCTTCAGGGGCTTCTTCTTGCCACCTTCACAGCCCAACATGATACCTGAGGCCTCTTCCCTGGACTTTACTACCAGAAGCAGCCTTCTAGTCATAAAAAGAAGCATGGTCATGTCAAGAGTGATTACTTTGGGGAATTATCATATGCATCAAAAGGGTTTCCACTATCATATAAAAAGTAGCAAGACCTCATTGATGTCTATTTGAGGAAGGAGCACCCTGAGGCTTGAAACTCTTTTGCTAGGATTCAGGTGTGACACCAAGCTGACTGTCAGAGCTCTTGACTCCCTAGGTGGAGGTATTGAGGGACACAGCAGATCGACTCAGTGAATCCCACCCAGATGCCACTGATGACCTGCAGAGCCAGCAGTTGAAGCTGAAGGAGGCCTGGGATGACTTGCAGGGGCTTACAAAGGATCGTAAGGAGAACCTACAGGAGGCCTTAAAATTCTACCAGTTCCTCAGCCAGGCCAGGTAAGGTTCCAGAGGCAGACTTCCACCAGGTGGAATTGGCAGGGTCCATGCCTGGCCCATAAATGGAGCTTCTAGGAGCTGTCTGGGTACAGGTGTTCTTCATTACCTGGTTTGGAGGGTACCTCTTGGTCCAGATTGTACCTTTGGTAAGGAACAAAATTCTCAGGTTCAATATTTCAAGCCATGAAATATTGAATTTTGGAAGAATATGAGGTTATCTAGGCCAATTAAGTATGCTTCTATGGAGTCTATACTATATAGAGAGTGCTATATGAGGAATTATAGAATATTAGGAGTTCCCAGAGGCACTAGTGGTAAAGAATGTGCCTGCCAATGCAGGAGACAAAGGAGATATGGATTTGATCCCTGGGTCAGGAAGATCCCCTGAAGGAGAAAATGGTAACCCACTCCAGTATTCTTGCTGGGAAAATCCCATGGACAGAGGAGCCTGGAGGGCTGCAGTCCATGGGGTCACACAGAGTCGGACATGACTGAGTACACACATGCATAGAATATGGGGAGATAGTCTATTGGAAAAGCAAAGAAGAATACATATAACCATGGTAGAACATAGAACAGCCCCAAACACACATCCCAACAAATAGATGGAACTATATAAACAAAGGCATGAGAACAGGAAGGTATAGAATGCCCATGATGCAGAAACAGCTAGAGCCTGAGTTTTGTATGTTACAGGGGTGAGGAGAAATAGCAAGAGATAAATTCAGAAATGCTAAGCTCAAATCCTTTTTTAAATTAATTTTTTATTGGAGTTTAATTGTTTTTGATTGTTGGAGAAGTTTCACTGTTTTGGTAAACAGTTTAGACATGATCATGTTTTAGCAAATACACACTTTATCTGTGGAAAAATTTGCACACTCTGCCCCATCATATCAGCCTACATTTAGAATTGAGGGTTCAGGAAGTAACAGCTTGCAATGTAATATTTTTGAAGATAAAAGGGGGCGACTTTGGCAAATGATTGCAAGTGTTCTTGCCAATGCCCTCCCCAATTCAGCATCTCTGGAAAGTTATAGTGTTTCACA
Organism: Bos mutus; assembly: GCF_027580195.1. Lineage (NCBI taxonomy): Eukaryota > Metazoa > Chordata > Mammalia > Artiodactyla > Bovidae > Bos > Bos mutus. The sequence goes on along the minus strand of NC_091619.1, from coordinate 1,864,171 downwards.
TAGTATAAATAAATAGCATCCATACTCACTCCTCCAAAGCATATATATGCCCATATATCTCTGTTTATATAGCTTCTGCCTATACTTCAGATTCCATGTTAAATGCTGACTCTTTCCCTTTATGAAATATTCTTCAACATTGCAGAAGTAATATTAGCACTCTCAGAGCAACTCTAACACCTTATTTTATCTCTTCAGGACAGTCTTTCTTTTTAGGGTTTTTGAAAAAAAAAATACTAGTCTCTATGTTTTGCTTGCTTTTTGTTTTCTTCTCTCAGTATAAAGTGTGAACTCCTAGAAGGCACAAATACATCTTTTTCACAATAAAACTTAGTTGTTTAAATAAGTGAATAAATGAGTTTGCAAAAGAAGAGGACTTTCTGCCCTACAGCTACAGATTCCTATTTAATAAACAAGAGTAAGGGCACTCTTCATGAGATGCTGAATTTGACCATCATATATAATTTTTTAACTCAATGACATTTACCTTCTGGGACAGATGGACTTTATCCCTCCTTTTCTAATTTATTGACTTCTAAAAGAGTGGCAAATGACCCTGGTTTAATCAGCAGCAGAGAGTAAGTATGTTGTGTATGTGTGTGTGTGTGTGTGTGTGTGTGTGTTGTGTGTGTATGTTGGGCAGAAGCATGTACTGGATTCGATTTGGAATAAGAGTAAGAAGAAACACATGCCTCACCTGAGATTCTATGCTAAGACAAATCTTTAAACCCAAAAATCCACTTTAAAGGAGTAGGACATGTTAAAAGTAATGGAATATGTACCAGTCCAGGATTCCAGTGTCTGGGTTCTACTCCATCTGTCTGTTTCCAGTTTTAGCACATAGGCAAATCACTTACATTCTCTAGGCCAACTTCCTCATCTCCAAAGTAGAAGGAAAATAATTCCCAGAATTCTACTCAAAATTATTGCAAGAATCAAAAGAGATAGTGTGTGAAGAAAATTTCAAATGCAACAGAATGCTATTATTAAGTTATACAGTGAAAACAACAAAGCTAAGATCTGTGAAGGCTATAAACCAGAAAGAAAATATAGATCTGGAAACGTTTTCTAGGGGAGAAAAAGTCCAAGGACAGACAATTTTATAGCAAGTTGCAAGGTTTCCTTGATTCAATTTCAGTATGCCATTTCTCTAGGGACTTACAGAATTGGATTAGTGGCATTGGTGGCATGGTTTCATCCCAGGAACTGGCTGAAGATTTAACTGGCACAGAGATCATGATAGAGCGGCATCAGGTATGGTGACAAAAGCCTTAGCCTCTGATCACATAACCTCGCAAACTTCCTGCATTTTGCAACTTTTGTGAGATGTCACTGGACTCACCAGTCTCTGATCCCTTTTTACCACAGGAGCATCGTGCTGACATGGAGGCCCAGGCTCCCGCCTTCCAGGCCTTTGAAGATTTTGGTACAGATCTTACAATCAGTGGGCACCGGGCCAGCCCCGAAATTGAAGAAAAGCTTCAAGCTGTTAGACTAGAGAGAGATGAGTTGGAGAGTGCTTGGGAACAACGCAAAAAGATGCTAGATCAGTGTCTGGAGTTGCAGGTACTGCAAATTCCCAATCGTTAAACAGGCTTAGCTGAGTCTGTTCCTTCTACGCAGTTTCACAGAGTTAATACAGGTGCTTATTTCACTGGAATTCCATTCCAAAATCATAAAGGTATCTCTTGATTATCTGACATTGCATTTTCTGCTTTGCATTTTCTGATCATTGTAGTGTTCTTTGCTCCTTATTCTTGTTAATGAAAAGCTAAACAAAATGGAGGTCAGTCCTAGGGCATGGGGCCCTGAAATTAAGTGGTTATAATTTATTGATATTTAAACTTACTTATTGATTGAAAGTTTTACTGATTGATTTTTATTGATTTTATTGTGTTCCTAGAAACACAAATCAGAGAAGGCAATGGCACCCCACTCCAGTACTCTTGCCTGGAAAATCCCATGGGTGGAGGAGCCTGGTAGGCTGCAGTCCACGGGGTCGCTAGGAGTCGGACACGACTGAGCAACTTCACTTTCACTTTTCACTTTCATGCATTGGAGAAGGAAATAGCAACCCACTCCAGTGTTCTTGCCTGGAGAACCCCAGGGACAGGGGAGCCTGGTGGGCTCCGTCTCTGGGGTCACACAGAGTCGGACACAACTGAAGTGACTTAGCAGCAGCAGCAGGAACACAAATATTAGTAAGATAGTGTCTATTTTCTAAAAGTAGTGAAATTAGACTTGTAGAAAGATCATTGGAAAAGACCCTGATGCTGGGAGGGGTTGGGGGCAGGAGGAGAAGGGGATGACAGAGGATGAGATGGCTGGATGGCATCACTGACTCGATGGACGTGAGTCTGAGTGAACTCCGGGAGTTGGTGATGGACAGGGAGGCGTGGAGTGCTGTGATTCATGGAGTCGCAAAGAGTCGGACATGACTAAGCAACTGAACTGAACTGAACTGAACTGAGGCAAATCATTCTAATATATAAAATAATTACTGATAAAATGTGTGAATGTTTTGAGATTATAGCAGAGGGAGTGATTAATGCTCCTGAGGGAAGTGAGTGAAAATGTCACATGCTGTTCTGAAAAGCAGTCTTTGCCAGAGTCTTAAAGAAATAACCAGCCAGTTTTCACCAAGTGTGTGTGTGTGCGTGTGTGCGTGTGTGTGTGCATGCTCAGTAGCTCAGAGTGTCCAACTCTTTTGTGACCCCATGGACTGTAGCCCATGGGCTCCTCTGTCCATGGAATTTTCCAGGCAAGCATACTGGAGCAGGTTGCCATTTCCTACTCCAGGGGATCTTCTTGACCAAGGGATCAAACCCACATCTTTTGCATCTCCTGCATTGGCAGGTGGATACTTTACTACTGTGCCACATGGAAGCCCATTTACCATGTCTAGGATATGGAAAATAGTACTGCAAGAATGGAGGAAAGCTTATATGAAAACATAAAACATGTTTTCAGGGAAGAGTAAAAGGTCCAAGATAGCCAAGGTTTATTGTGTGAATGTTTCTTGAAAGAATATTGACATCCTTTCAGATCAGGTCAGATCAGATCAGTCGCTCAGTCATGTCTGACTCTTTGCAACCCCATGAACCGCAGCACGCCAGGCCTCCCTGTCCATCACCAACTCCCGGAGTTCACTCAGACTCATGTCCATCGAGTCAGTGATGCCATCCAGCCATCTCATCCTCTGTCGTCCCCTTCTCCTCTTGCCCCTAATCCCTCCCAGCATCAGAGTCTTTTCCAAGAGTCAACTCTTCTCATGAGGTAGCCAAAGTACTGGAGTTTCAGCTTTAGCATCCTTTACAGGGTCCCTATTATCAGTATCATGGGAGAGGTGGGAGATCATTTCCTCTGTCTGCCTGGAATGAACATACCATATACATTTAATTTTAACCCCCATAGTTGTTCCGAGGGAACTGTGATCAGGCTGAGAGCTGGATGGTGGCACGTGAGAATGATCTAAGGTCGGATGATAAGGGGTCCTTAGACACTCTGGAGGCCTTGATGAAGAAACGTGACGATTTGGACAAAGTGATTACTGACCAGGTAATAACAGCTAATACAAGAATTCCAATAATAACTATTAGTAATAATGACAGAAATCCTGAACATGTATGTGGTTTTATGATTTGCATGTATTTTAATTCCCATTTGCTTTTTACATAAACTCTGAGGTAGGCGGGCAACATAGTGGCTTAGTCTTAGCCAAGGTGCAAAAGCTATTTTATATGCTATCCAACATCCCATTCAATGCAGGAATCACTTTCTACAATGACCAAGAGAAGTGTCTGTTCTATAGGGAAATCGGCACCACACATGTAGTCCACCTCAGTATCACTATTGATGTTTCTCTTCTTGTTGAGTTAAAAGCCACCTCCCTTTAAGGCATTTACCTTTTGGCTTTGGTTTTGTTGCCCTTCATGAAGCCACAAAGGATATATCTCTCCTTTTCTAGGAGGAAGTCAGATTGCACCAAGAGCCTAATTTCTGGGTCTCTGGGCTTTTTCTCTTTCCTTTATCTAGGATAATAGAATCACTGAACTAGATCTTTTTGCTGAACGACTCATATCTGAAGACCACTATGCCAAGGAAGAGATTGCTGCTCGGAACCAACGGATACTAGACAGGTCAGTATTGAGCAGTTGTTTTGTGAGCTATAGGAAGATATAGGAGCTTTCCTTGCGGCTCAGCTGGTAAAAAAAAATCTGCCTACAATGCAGGAGATCTGGGTTAGATCCCCTGGAGAAGATACCCTGAAGAAGAGATAGGCTACCCACTCCAGTATTCTGGCCTGGAGAATTCCATGGACTGTATAGTCCATGGGGTTGCAAAGAGTCAGATACAACTGAGTGACATGCACTCACTTACTCACTCAGGAAGATATAGAAAAGTGACTACTTTACTAGAATTGAGGATGGAGATAATACTTTGAGTTCTCATTTCTGTGCTGTGCTCTTCTAAGCTGCTTCAGTTATGTCTGACTCTTTGCAACCCTGTGGCCTATAGCCCACCAGGCTCCTCTGTTCATGGGATTCTCCAGGCAAGAACACTGGAGTGGGTTGCCGTGCCTTCCTTTAGGGAATCTTCCTGACCCAGGGATCTAACTCACATCTCTTACATCTCCTGCATTGGTAGGCAGGTTCTTTACCACTAGTGCCACTTGGGAAACCCATATATGACATATAAGTGTTCAAATAATGAGAATGAGAAGATAAAGTGCAGATAAGCAAAGAGGGAGATTCATGGATATGGCATCAAGGCTTGGTGGAAAGATAGAGGGCAGAGAATAACTAGTTCCGACTTTCAGATGGAGGATTCTCAAAGAACAGCTGACTGCTGAGCGGATGAAACTTGGAGACTATGCTGACCTAAAACAATTCTACCATGACTTCAAGGACCAAGAAGAATGGATCAGTGAGATGCTGCCCATAGCCTGTGATGAATCCTATAAAGATCCCACCAATATTCAGGTAAGTTCAAAGTAAGAATCTTGGAAAACTTCAACATACTCAGACTGATGAACGAATGGTCACCTTCTAACGTGGAAAACTTCCTTACTGTTCAGACTGTCGTCCCTGCCTTCAGGGATTTCTGAGTCTAACGTGGAGGGAGTTCTTCCCAAGAATTGGATGGTATGGTGAGGGAGGTGGGAGGGGGGTTCAGGATGGGGAACACGTGTACACCCGTGGTGGATGCATGTTGATATATGGCAAAACCAATACAATATTGTAAAGTAAAAAAAAATAATAATAAGAAGAAAAAAAGAATGAATTAAGAATCCTTAATTTTTCCTTTTAAACAGAATTTATCTCATCTTATTTTCTAAATTAGATGGTAATTTAGATTCTGCTTTCCCTTCAGAGAAAATATCTGAAGCACAAGGCCTTTGAAGATGAGGTCAATAGCCGAGCTGAGCAGGTGGAAGGAGTCATTATTTTAGGGAACACTCTGGTTGAGCGGAGGGCATGCGATGGTAATGAAGAGTCTGTGAAGGTGGGTTCTGCTTACAATGGGCTTTGGGCTATCATAGGAAGAGAAATCTTTCATACCCTTTTGGTGTTTCCATGTGTAGGAATATGGAATATATTCTGTTAATGGTCTTCCCTTTGTTTTTTTCACAAAAAAGGAGGAAAATATGTTGTTTTGGGATTCCCTGATAGCTCAGTTGGTAAAGACTCCATCTGCAATGCACGAGACCCCAGTTCAATTTCTGGGTTGGAATGATCTTCTGGAGAAGGGATAGGCTACCCACTCCAGTATTCTAGAGCTTCCCTTTTGGCTCAGCTGGTAAAGAATCCGCCTGCAATGAGGGACACCTGGGTTGGATCCCTGGATGGGGACGATCCCCTGGAGAGGGGATAGGCTACCCACTCCAGTATTCTGGCCTGGAGAATTCCATGAACTGTATAGTCCTTGGCATCACAAAGAGTCGGACACGACTGAGAGACTTGCACTTTCAGACCTTATCACTCCCATCATACTCAGCATCTTGACCTCCAAGACAGCTTTAGACTTAATTCCTATGTGTTATCATGCTTGCTTATATTTTATGTCCCTACCACCAAGAGTTTTGGCATTTAGGCAATCAGTTTCTGTAATCAGTCCAGAACTCTTTCTTCAAAATTTCTGTAAACACCTACTGTTGCTTTCCCAGATTTAAACCAGCATAAACAATTATGATTTAAAATATATGACCTTCAATTACTGGAAGATTTTGGCTAGACTCAAACTCCAGAGCCTCCCTACATTATCCTTTCAATTTGTCACAGGACCCTAAATACCATAATGACCCCTCAATTCCAGAGAGGGGGCTGTGATCAAGTAGGGCTTCCCTGGTGGATCAGACAATAAAGAATCTGCCAGCAATGCAGGAGACCTGGATTTGAACCCTGGGGTTGGGAAGATCCCCTGGAGGAGGGCATGGGAATCCACTCCAGTATTGTTGCCTGGGAAATCCTATGGACAGAGGAGGCTGGTGGGCTGCAGTTCATGGGATCTGCAAAGAGTCAGACGTGACTGAATGACTAACACGCACAGGATCAAGTAGAAGAGTTGGAGAAAAACTGGAAGTACTTGTTTGCGGTAACAATTGACAAAGGACAGAAGCTCAATGAAGCTAGTCGCCAGCAGAGGTTCAACACAGGCATCCGGGACTTTGACTTCTGGCTCTCAGAGGTATTTATACCTGGAAATGGTGTGGGCATGGGAGTTTAATACATGAGCAATTTCCTTGACTTTTCTTGGGAAAAGTTTGGGGACATGGTTGTGAATCTCGTTCTCCTTAAAGACAGTTTTCATCTGGCAGCTGTATTGCTTACCTTTCCATTTCCAGGCAGAGACACTGCTGACCATGAAGGATCAGGCCAGGGATCTGGCTTCAGCAGGAAACTTGCTCAAGAAACATCAGCTACTGGAAACAGAGATGTTGGCTAGACAGGTAAGTAGTATTAGAATTACACTCTTCTGGCCAGAACAGAAATGTTGGTGACTTTTCACTTTCCTGTCTCAGGAGTCCATTTGAGAGCACAGCTTTGCAAAGCTTAGCTTAGTATTCTCAACCAGCAGTCATTATAATCAGGTCAAATCCATAGACTTCAGAGCTGTTAACTTTATTATCATTAAATCATAGATTCTAAGATTCCAATAAAACGTGAAAGTAAAAATGTTAGTCACTCAATCATGTCTGACTCTTTAAGACCCCATGGACTGTAGCCTACCAGGCTCCTCTCTCCATGGAATTTTCCAGGCAAGAATACTGGAGTCAGATTCTAAGAAGTAGATCCTAAAAATGGTCTTGTTTACATTTTAACCATGCATATAAACTCACTCTCTTCCAAAGCTGATATATTTGATCTGGCATTTTAAAGAAAATAAAAGTTTATTTTTCAGAACTACTAAAAAAAATCAGATGGGAGCACGTGCAAGGCAGTTGAACTATATGTACATTGTGAAAGTTCTATGGAGCATTTCAGTTGTATCCTAATGTCAAGCAGAGAGGTGTCCTGTGAGCTATGATAAACATTCAGAGAGGTGTTAATTTCACATTGATGGATTTTGTATCATCAGCTTTATTTGGTAACACAGACACAGAAAGAACATGATGTCAAAGGTTTTCTTAGTTTCAGGACTTGATGATATTCTCTTGAACATCACTAGGGGGCAGACTTGGAATGCAAATAGACATAGAAGAGGCTGGCTGTGTTCTGAATGTGAGTAGCCTGAGAACGTTGCCAAAAGAGAATCTTGGACATTTCAGTTACTCAGCCTGTGTCATATTCAGCACTGTGAAAAGATAACCCTGTTTGGAGACACAGTGCTTGTTCACCAAGGTCTTATTTTCCATATGGAGAGAGGAAGAAAACACAAGGGAAAACATCAGAAGGCCAAATACACAGTTCCAACAAAGTAGCCATGCTATCTACAATGTCCGTAGTCTTGCCCTTATCCAAACTGAGTTAAAAGAGCATAAGGCCAAATTCATTATCTTCAAAAATGATCTATTTTCCACAGTCTTTGAATTTGAACTAGCAGTGTTTAAAGGTCTACTTAATACCTGCTGCTACTGCTACTGCTAAGTTGTTTCAGTCGTGTTCGACTCTGTGCGACCCCATAGACTGCAGCCCGCGAAGCTCCCCCATCCCTGGGATTCTCCAGGCATGAACACTGGAGTGGGTTGCCATTTCCTTCTCCAATGCATGAAAGTGGAAAGTGAAAGTGAAATCGCTCAGTCATGTCCGACTCTTCTCGACCCCATGGACTGCAGCCTACCAGGCTCCTCCATCCATGGGATTTTCCCGGCAACAGTACTAGAGTGGGGTGCCATTGCCTTCTCCCACTTAATACCTATACTACACTAATCATTGAGGACACTTGGGCTTTCTAGGATGCACTCCAGGACCTGAACACATTGGCTACAGATCTGATCTCCAGTGGAACTTTCAATACTGACCAGATTGTGGAGAAAAGGGATAATGTCAACGAGCGCTTCCTGAATGTCAAGGAATTGGCGGCTGAGCATCATGAGAAACTGAAAGAGTCATACGCCTTGTTCCAGTTCTTCCAGGACCTAGATGATGAAGAGTTCTGGATAGAGTATGTACTGACAGCTCACATTGCGTGGATAGTCCAGGAAAATAGATAATCCACCAAACATGTTCTTACTTGATGCTGAAATGAAATAAGTAAAATGAACGTTGGTTTTATTTTTATCAGTTTTTTTCACTATATGTACACAGAAGGAGACAGGCATGAAGGGAGTGAGGAGAAGTTCACATACATTCTGGGAAGAAAATTAAGGAGCTGTATATGTTTGTTTTTTAGACTTCCCATAGCTCAAACGATAAAGAATCTGCCTGAGATGCAGGAAACCAGGGTTTGATCCCTGGGCTGGGAAGATCTTCTGGAGAAGGAAATGGCAACCCACTCCAGTATTCTTGCCTGGAGAATTCCATGGACAGAGGAGCCTGGTGGGCTACAGTCCATGGGACTGCACAGATTCAGACACGACAGAGTGACTAACACACATATGTTTGTTTTTAGATAGTTCATATGTGTTAAGTCCTCTGTCCATGAGATTCTCCAGACAAGAATGCTGGAGTTTGCTATTTCCTTTTGCAGGGGATCTTCCTGACTCAGGGACCAAACCCATGTCTCTTATGTCTCCTGCATTGGCAGATGGATTCTTTACCACTATGGCCACCTGGAAAACCAGATAGTTCATAGAATGTGTAATGCCCATTCTGAATTAGATAACTGAGCATTTACAGCTTATTGGACTGCTTATTATCATGATTCTTTCTGTGTCTTGCGTTATCTAATATGCAACTGAACTCGACACTGGCAGAAAATGTTACATAGTACCTGTGCTTTGTGCTTAGTCATGACAGACTCTTTATGACCCTGTGGACTGTAGCCGTCCAGGCTCCTCTGCCCATGGGGATTCTCCAGGCAAGAATACTGGAGTGGGTTGCCATGCCCTCCCCAGGGGATCTTCCCAACCCAGGGATTGAAACCAGGTATCCCACATTGCAGGTGGATTCTTTACCATCTGAGCCACCAGGGAAGCCCAAGAATACTGGAGTGGATAGCCCATCCTTTCTCCAGGGGATCTTCCCAACCCAGGGATTGAACTGAGGTCTGTGCCATTGCAGGCAGATTCTTTACCGACTGAGCCACCAGAGAAGCCTACATAGCACTTGCTATGGTATTATCGCTGATTCTTCAGTTCATTTCAGTTCAGTCACTCAGTCGTGTCTAACTCTTTGTGACCCGTGGACCACAGCATGCCAAGCCTCCCTGTCCATCACCAACTCCTAGAATTTACTCAAGCTCATGTCCAGTGAGTCAGTGATGCCATTCGACTATCTCATGGTCTGGCGTCCCCTTCTCCTCCTGCTTTCAATCTTTCCCAGCATCAGGGTCTTTTCAAATGAGTCAGCTCTTCACATCAGATGGCCAAAGTATTGGAGTTTCAGCTTCAATATCAGTCCTTCCAATGAATATTCAGGACTGATTTCCTTTAGGATGGACTGATTGGATCATCTTGCAGTCCAAGGGACTCTTAAGAGTCTTCTCCAACACCACAATTCAGAAGCATCAATTTTTTGGCACTCAGCTTTCTTCACAGTCCAACTCTCACATCCATACATGACTACTGGAAAAACCATAGCCTTGACTAGATGGACCTTTGTTGGCAATGTCTCTGCTTTTTAATATGCTGTCTAGGTTGGTCATAACTTTCCTTCCAAGAAGTAAGCATCTTTTAATTTAATGGTTGCAGTCACTATCTGTAGTGATTTTGGACCCCTCAAAAATAAAGTCTGTCACTGATTCCCCATCTATTTGCCATGAAGTGAAGGGACCAGATGCCATGATCTTAGTTTTCTGAATGTTGAGCTTTAAGCCAACTTTTTAACTGTCCTCTTTCACTTTCATCAAGAGGGCTCTATAGTTCTTCTTCACTTTCTGCAATAAGGGATGTGTCATCTGCATATCTGAGGTTATTGATATTTCTCCCGGCAATCTTTATTCCAGCTTGTGCTTCATCCAGTCCAGTGTTTCTCATGATGTACTCTGCATATAAGTTAAATAAGCAGGGTGACAACATACAGCCTTGACATACTCCTTTTCCTATTTGGAACCAGTCTGTTGTTCCATGTCCAGTTCTAACTGTTGCTTCCTGACCTGCATACAGATTTCTCAAGAGGCAGGTCAGATAGTCTGGTATTCCCATCTCTTTCAGAGTTTTCCATAGTTTATTGTGATCCACACAGTCAAAGGCTTTGGGATAGTCAATAAGGCAGAAATATATATTTTTTCTGGAACTCTCTTGCTTTTTTAAAATTAAAAAAAAAATTTTTTTTTCTCTTGCTTTTTCCATGATCCAGCAGATGTTGGTAATTTGATCTCTGGTTCCTCTGCCTTTTCTAAAACCAGCTTGAACATCTGGAAGTTCACGGTTCACGTATTGTTGAAGCCTGGCTTGGAGAATTTTGAGCATTACTTTACTAGCGTGTGAGATGAGTGCAGTTCTGTGGTTGAGCATTCTTTGGCATTGTCTTTCTCTGGGATTGGAATGAAAACTGACCTTTTCCAGTCCTGTGGCCACTGCTGACTTTTCCAAATTTGCTGGCATATTGAGTGTAGCACTTTCACAGCATCATCTTTTAGGATTTGAAATAGTTCAACTGGAATTCCATCACCTCCACTAGCTTTGTTCATAGTGATGCTTTCTAAGGCCCACTTGACTTCACATTCCAGGATGTCTGGCTCTAGGTGAGTGATCACACCATTGTGGTTATTTGGGTCATGAAAATCTTTTTTGTACGGTTCTTCTGTGTATTCTTGTCATCTCTTCTTAACATCTTCTGCTTCTGTTAGGTTCATACTATTTCTGTCCTTTATTGAGCCCATCTTTGCATGAACGCGTCCCTTGGTATCTCTAATTTTCTTGAAGAATGCTCAACCACACAACTGCACTCATCTCATTTGTCTTATTTCTCCCTAGTTCATCATGTTCATTTTCTATAAAACTGCTGATTCTTGTTCATTATCAGTGAATCAGAGGAAAGGAATGCACATAGGGCACCAAGCAGGACATTTTTTAACCTTTTTGGAAATAGTAAGATATTGTAAAACAACTATATCCCAATAAAAGAAATAGTAAGATATTTTCTACCTAGTTTTTCACCACGCTTCAAGGTGACATTCAAACATTTTATACGCAGAACAAATCCAACTGCCATGACTGCTATAATGTCAGTTTTTATGTCTATTTTACCTGAATTAATTATTGATATGGGCTTCCCCTGAGGCTCAGTGATAGAAGAATCCAGCTGCCAATGCACGGAGTTGCAGGAGACCCCTGTTCAATTCCTGGGTCAGGAATATCCCCTAGAGAAGGAAACGGCAACCCACTCTGGTATTGTTGCCTGGAGAATCCCATGCACAGAGGAGCCTAGCAGGCTGCAGTTCACAGCGTCACAAAGAGTTGGACACGACTGAGCAGGAATGCATACCATATACATAATTATTGACATTAATAGAAGGTATATAAGCATATATGTTTGTATACATATATAGTGAGTATGTGTGTGTGTGTGTGTGTAATTTTCACATTTTTTGAAAGAGAAACAACAGTGAGTTCTTGAGAAAAGAGAAGAAGATACACATGTAGACAGGCAAAGAAATGAATGAGAAGGCTCTTCCAGTACGTTATTTTAATTTGTGTTGCTCTAAGTCCAATATTTTGCTGAAAGGCTCTGCCACTTATTAACTTTGTGATTACTGACACCAGAGTGTTCCAGAATTTACCGCCACCATACCCCCAGCCAAACACATATGCTTAGAAAACCATCTTTTTAGGATGTCCTCAGATGTCTAAAGTCTAAAAGTTTTCTTCTTTGGTCTCAGGGAGAAGTTGGTACGAGTGAGATCCCAGGACTATGGGAGGGATCTGCAGGGGGTTCAGAATTTGCTGAAGAAGCACAGACGCCTAGAAGGAGAGCTGCTGGCACATGAACCTGCCATCCAGGTAGGAATATGAAACCTGAAAAGACAGAGATAATACAATAGTAGCACTTCATGTTATGGATAAATATTAGGTTGGTGCAAAAGATTTATGGTTTCAGACCCTAAATTTTAAATCATTATAACTAGCCTCAAACACATGTTTATTAATCAAAATAGGAAACATTACAATCAACACATTTTTGCCAGTGAGAAATAAGTTTGTATATTCCTGTTGCATAAAAACCCATGCTTCAGAATTCAGTGAACTCTTGGAAGCATTTTCTGCCTCCTGCTGGTTGTGATACATTTTCCCTGCAAAGAGTTGTTAAGGTGCTTGAGGGAGCGGTAGGTAGTCAGTTGGTAAGAGGTCAGGTAGATATAGCAGATATAATTGGGCTACAAAGGCAAAATTTTTAGCCCATTTCATCCAACTTTTGAAGTGTTGGTTGTGTGACATGTGGTTGGGCATTGTTGAGGAGAAGAACTGGGCCCTTTCTGTTGACCAGTGACAGCTGCAGGCATTGCTGTTTTCAGTGCATCTCATTGATTTGTTGAGCATACTTCTCAGATGTAATGGTTTCACTGAGATTCAGAAAACTGTAGTGGATCAGAGCAGTAGCAGACTACCAAACAGTGACCATGACTCAAAATATGGCTTTGGGAAGTGCTTTGGAGCTTCTTCTCAGTTCAACCACAGAGCTGGTCATTGTTGGTTGTCACATAAAATCCACTTTTCATCACACATCACAATCCATTTGAGATATAATTCGCTGTTGTTGCATAGAATAAGAGAAGATGACATTTCAAAATGATAATTTTTTTTTTTTTTGATGTGCAGTCAACTGATGAGGCACTTGCTTATCAAGCTTTTTCACTCTTCCAATTTGCTTCAAATGTCAAATGACCATAGAATGGTTGACGTTGAGTTCTTGGGCAACTTCTTGTGTAGTAAGAGGATCAACTTCTATGATCCTCTCAGTTGGTCATTGTCAACTTCTGATGGGCAGCCACTGTGCTCCTCATCTTCAAGGCTCTAGTCTCCTTTGTAAAACTACTTTAACTGCCATTGCACTGTATGTACATTAGCAGTTCCTGAGCCAAATGCATTGTTCATGTTGCAAGTTGTCTGCTAACTTTTGACCCATTTTGAACTCGAATAAGAAAATTGCTCAAATTTGCTTTTTGTCTAACTTAATTTCCATAGCCTGAAATACATGTAAAATAAATAGCAAGTAATAATTTATTAGCAAAAATCATAAAGCAAAAATTGTGTATTAAAATGATGTATAACTTAACTACATTTATTTAAGAATGTATTCCAATATCAAGTGGCAAAGTTCAACAGTGCAAAACAGAAATTACTTTTGCATCGACCTAATAGGTTGAGGCTACAAAATGTGAAGGCAGAGTGCCAAGGTCACATAGACAGTTGGCTGTAGAGTTCACAAGCATTCTCCTCCATATTGTGCCTTCTATGAATAGAAGAATCTGTGTAGAAACCCATGTTTTCCCTGGAAGGAGCACCTTTGACAGTCCAGGGCACAGTTGTTGACAATTAGGATGCAAGTTGGGACATCTGGAAAAGCTGTACCTGAGCTGTGCCATGTGGAAAGAGGGCAACTCTGAGTGTTGGCTTGGCAGCAGGGTCACCCTGTGACCATCAGTCAGATCATGGAAAGTAGTCTAGTGCAAATGCCAAGGTATTTGTCTGAATCCTTGATGAAATTTAGCATGTTAGATCTTACTGCAGCTTTCTTCATTCTCCCAGGATTGTCAGGACTGCCTTGAGTACATCCAGTTTATAAATGAGCCAGAGGGTAGGAAGGGCTAGATACTTTGCTATAAAACTGTGGATAAATGGGGAGATGCTATGGGGAAATATGACATGGAGGATGTGTGTTGTTCAGAATGTACTGGATACGGCAGAAAGGCTGGGAGACAAGGCGGCCGTGGGGCGAGAGGAGATCCAGGACAGGCTTGATCAGCTTGTTCAACACTGGGACCAGCTCAAAGAGTTGACCAAGGCTCGGTGAGTTGGGGATAGAAGGCCAAATTCTCTTGTTGGATTGCAGGTATTGGGTAGGTATTGAGAAGACACTTAAGTGCCTGCTCAGCATCTCTCCCTAGCTACCAATCTCTTCTAGCTTCTAAGTCCCTGCTCAAATTCCAAGTCTTCCATTGAAGCTTCCTCTATGTACCCCAGGAAGAAATGACACTGTTTCTATGTCTCTATGATACTGTCTCTTTAGAGCTGTGCTTACAATTACTTGCAGCTGTCTTTTATCATTGTTGCCCTACATATGTTATCCTTTATACCACATTATCTCCCACATGTCTGTTTTACTTTCTGCATCTCCCCAGTTTTAACATTATGTGCAGTACTTAGTAATAAAATAATGGAGTCTTTTTCTCCCTTACACTAATACAGCCAAAATCTTAAAATCTTATAAGATTGTGCCACTTTACTACACTTCCACTGCTCATTAGTTTTTGTGTTTTTTTGTTTGTTTGTTTTTTTTCTTATTTGGGGTGGGGATTACTTTCCTGTTACAGAGGGATTCAGTTGGGAGAATCCCTAGAATACTTGGAATTCATGGAGAATGCTGAGGAGGAGGAAGCTTGGATTAGTGAAAAGGAAGCTCTAGTTGCCCAAGGGGATTCTGGAGACACTTTGGCTGCTATTCAGGTGAGGAACTGGCAGAATGAATCAATTTTCTTCTGTTTAATTTGAATCTTTTCTTAAGTAGTCAACATTTTTACCTGTAAAATTAGAATCTTTCTTCTGGTGGAAGAAGAAACTTTCAGGTTAGTTCTTAGCATAGGATGTTCTTGATACTAAATATTTTTCTGCTAGATGGAATGTTTCCAAGAGTTATTATACATACATTTCAACATGGAGAAATACTTTTGTATTAGCTTGATCAATATTCACTCCCAAATCCAGAAGTTTCAAGCTGCATGGTTAGTTATAAACAATATCACATGTATTCCTTTGGCTCTTTGGTTTAAGACTGCCTTTCTGGGAAGTGAGGAATTTGGGAAGAGAAATTTACTGGCGCTACTCAGGAATAAGTGAGCACTCATGTACTCTGCCAACTTAGTTGAATCATTGCTGGTGAATGGCGTCAAAAAGAATCAGAATGTGAGTGGGACAGATTGTTCATTTTGGAAGTTTTGATTCTCACTGACTCATTCACACAGAGCTTACAAAAGAAGCTCGAAGCTTTGGAGAATGACTTTGCTGTCCATGAGATTCGAGTGCAAAATGTGTGTGCTCAAGGAGAAGACATCCTGAGTAAGGTGAGATATAATCCAGGGATTCCAGGTCAAAAAAAAGGATCTTCAAAAAGTGATTGGACCAAATATAGAATCATGAACATTGCTAAAATCATGCACAACCTTGGTAATCTCTTCTAAACTGCCTTTTTGTTATTGTTTCAGCAAACAATTATCTATTTAATTATTGCTGTTTTCTGGAAGCTTTTTTTCAAGGTCTTATAGGTATACTTTTTAGATATTTAAAAAGCATTGGTATATGGCAAAACCAATACACTATTGTAAAGTTAAAAATAAAATAAAATAATTTAAAAAAAAGAAAATATTAATAAAGCAAAAAAAAATCATTCATTGACTCATACTCTATGCAGAATGGGGCTTCCCTGGTGGCTCAGAGGTTAAAGCGTCTACCTGCAATGCAGGAGACCTGGGTTCGATCCCTAGGTCAGGAAGATCCCCTGGAGAAGGAAATGGCAACCCACTCCAGTACTGTTGCCTGGAGAATCCCATGGAGGGAGGAGCCTGGTAGGCTACAGTCCATGGGGTTGCAAAGAGTTGGACACGACTGAGTGACTTTACTTTCACTTTCTATGCAGAATATGACATTTAAAAATATTTTAAACATGACTTGCTTTGGTTATAAAGTACTGTAAGAATGTGAAGAAATTTCTTTGATCTCTAGAGATGAGGACCCCACTGAAATCTCTTTATAATTTGAGAACCATTCTTTTGTTTAAATGATAGTTTTAATAGAACCTCAATAATCTAAAGGCTGTACAAAGAATCCTAAAAAGATGATTCTGTACCTTTGAGATGCTTATGCCAACTAAGAAGATCACACTTACATGGACAAACAGAAGACTGTCCAAATGCTGGACAATATCATCTGGGTAATAGATATTCTATTATAGATGAATAATAGAATAATTTCACTGGACCTAGAAGAGAGTAGCTATATATTTGGAAGGAGAGAGATGACAGGTTTTTAATAGTGCAAAGGATTTCACTTTTCAGGCTCTGGACATTCATCAATATATCTATCTCTCCTCCTTTCAATCTCGGTAATACAGGGGGAAAGTCAACATAAAGAGAAGATTTCTAACAAGATACAGGCTCTAAATGAAAAGATTCCTTCTCTGGCCAGGTCATTGGCTGTTTGGAAGTCACAACTGGAAGATGATTATGACTTTCAGGAGTTCAACTGGAAGGCTGATGTGGTTGAGGCCTGGATAGGTATGATGTGTGAGGACCAGAGGCTTCCCAGGTGGTGCTAGTGGTAAAGATCACACCTGCCAATGCAGGAGACGTAAGAGATACAAGTTCAATCACTGGGTTGGGAAGATCCCTGGAGGAGAGCATGGCAAGCCACTTCAGTGTTCTTGCCTGAAGAATCCCATGGACAGAGGAGCCTGGCAGTCTACATTCCATAGGGTTGCAAAGAGTCAGATACAACTGAAATGATTTAGCATGCACTCATTTGAGGACGATGGCCTCTGGATTTGAGGAAATACTGAGAGTTCAATTTACTGAATGGATCCCAGGGCTCTGTTGCTCAACATGGGAAGAAAGATGCTCCCTTCATCACCCACTCCTATCCTGTCTGAGCACAATTACAATTAAAGTCACATATGTGCAAAAATACCCACGCATCAGATCAGATCAGATCAGTTGCTCAGTCGTGTCCGACTCTTTGTGACCCCATGAATCGCAGCACGCCAGGCCTCCCTGTCCATCACCAACTCCCGGAGTTCACTCAGACTCACGTCCATCTAGTCAGTGATGCCATCCAGCCATCTCATCCTCTGTCATCCCCTTCTCCTCCTGCCCCCAATCCCTCCCAGCATCAGGGTCTTTTCCAATGAATCAACTCTTCGCATGAGGTGGCCAAAGTACTGGAGTTTCAGCTTTAGCATCATTCCTTCCAAAGAAATCCCAGGGCTGATCTCCTTCAGAATGGACTGGTTGGATCTCCTTGCAGTCCAAGGGACTCTCAAGAGTCTTCTCCAACACCACAGTTCAAAAGCATCAATTCTTCAGTGCTCAGCCTTCTTCACAGTCCAACTCTCACATCCATACATGACCACAGGAAAAACCATAGCCTTGACTAGATGGACCTTTGTTGGCAAAGTAATGTCTCTGCTTTTGAATATGCTGTCTAGGTTGGTCATAACTTTCCTTCCAAGGAGTAAGCGTCTTTTAGTTTCATGGCTGCAGTCACCATCTGTAGTGATTTTGGAGCCCAGAAAAATAAAGTCTGACACTGTTTCCACTGTTTCCCCATCTATTTCCCATGAAGTGGTGGGACTGGATGCCATGATCTTCGTTTTCTGAATGTTGAGCTTTAGGCCAACTTTTTCACTCTCCACTCCCATACACACACACAAACTTATAGAGACATATGCTGAGAGAATAACTAAGTGCTATAATCCCATAGAACATCTTTTTTTTTTGGAAATTGATGAATTCCATGTGATATTCAGAAAGATAGAGTCATGGTAAACATTCTAGAAAATAAACTCTGTGTTTGATTTACTTATAGTTTATGTCTAGGCTGAAGATTTCTGTTGTTCCATGAAACATCCAGAAGTTCTCTTGGTTCTAGCTCTGTTTCAGTCAGTTTATCCTGTATACATCTAGAAAAATAGTTTACTGGCTCCCACTCCCATATTCTAATGAATCATCTACCTAGAGAGTCAAGAGGCTCTCTTGTGGCCAATAGTAAATATGCTGTTCTTCTTTGCCAAGCCTGATATAAAGAAATTCTCTTTCTCTTCTTATGAATTACCTTTGTTCTTCAGCTGAGAAAGAAACAAGCTTGAAGACCAATAGCAATGATGCAGACCTCACTGCCCTCTCCACTCTCCTGGCAAAACAGGTAAGAGCAGGGTTGCCTTGTTCATAAATGCCCATGAAGTCCAAGACCCACATCACACAGAAGCTTCACACATAGGGTTATTTCATTCCCAAATGTTGTGGTTTTATTATCTGTAAGACCTATAAAATTGTCCCCTTTGTGATAGAGATAATTTGGTAGTTCTTTTTCCTTCATCAGTCTTGCCAGTAAGTGCTCATTTTTATTAGAGAACCAACTTTTGACCATTTAATTTTTCTCTGTTTTATCTTTGTACTATATTCCATTAATATCTTTTTTATCTTTGTAACTTTTAACTTTCTTTGAGATTACTTGATTTAAAAAAATTAAGATAGATATTGATGTTGTTAAATACTTAGCCATTCTTCTTTTCTAGTATATTGATTTGAGACTATACATTTGCCTCTAAGTAAATCCTTAGCTGCATTCCACAGACTTCATGTTATTTTTGTTATTATCTAATTAAAAATATTCTGCTATTTTTTTGCATAATTTCTTAATTGACTCATTATTTATTCTGTAGTGCATTGTTCAATTTCTAAACACTTGGGGATTTTCTAATTATCTTTTTTTGACATTTATATCTAGTTTATTCAACTTTATTTTAAAAACACACTCTATGTTATTTTAGGAGGTTGCTTTATATCCAACAAATGACCTGTTTTGGTGAATAGACTTTGTCCAGTTGAAAAGAATGTGATTTTGCAATGATTTGTATTACCTATCAGAGTCTGTTGCTCATGTTTTTTAAAAAATATTTCAGTTTTATATATTTTAAAGCTAGATTAAAAGTTGTGTTGACATTTAGAATTATGAAATCATTTTGATGAATTAATTCTTTTAATTATGCAAAGTTTTTCTCTAATAACACATCTTTTTAAACACTTCTTAATTTAAAGTTTTTTTTTCACATATTAGTGTACTACACCAATTTTTTTTTTTGTTTACTGTTTGCAATGTACATCTATTTCCATTTCTTTTAAAAACATTTCTATGTCTTTATAGTTTTTGTTGTTTATTTTGTACATTCATAAATTGCAACATGATTATCACTATAGTATTAACTATCACTTTCATTCTGTGACATAATTATCATTTTTTTTTAAGGTGAGAACAGGTAAGACTTGTAAGACTTATGTACTTTAAAGTACATAATATAGGAATATTAACTATAATTACCATGCTGTATCTTAGGTCTCCAGAACTTGTTAATCTTATAAATAAAAGTTTTTGCCCTTTCACCAATTTTTCCCTATTTCCCTCACCTCCAATATATTCTGTTTGGCTTTTTTAGATTCAACATATAAATAACATTATAAAGTATTTGTCTTTCTTTGTCTGACATTTCACTTAGCATAATGGTCTCAAGTTTCATCTAAGTTGTTGCAACAGCAGGGTTCCTTCTTCCCCATGACTGAATAGTATTCCATATATGTATATCACCTATCTTCTTTATCCATTGTTCTTTTGACAGGCAGTTTGTTTCCATATCTTGACTATTGTAAATAATGCTGCAATGAACATAGAAGTGCAGAGTGTCAATATGTCTTAGATGTGTCTTTTATAAATATTGAATAGTTGAGTGTTGATTTATTATCTACTTTGATGATTTTCATGGAGTAGTGAATCCATTTACATTTAAAGTAATTAATTCATGAGTTTTTATTTAAAGCTGTAATTTAATATCTCTGTCCCATCTCATGCCCTATTCAACCCCCACTTTTCTTGATTCAAGACATGATTTCAATTTTTCTGAAAACTAGCCATTTTTCAGTTTGTTCTTAAACGTAGAACCTTTAGAGACTTCAACTAAACCTCTTTCACTAAGTCTGCTCTTACTTGATGTGTCCTGATCTCAACGCTGTGTGACTGCAAAAAATTCTTAGATTTCAAGATTCTTTAGATTGTTTATACTTTAGATTCTTAGCTACTGTTTTCTGCTTGACTTCTACAACTTGTATTCAGGAATCTGTAAATGCCCTAAGTTGGACATACAAGGAGATTATCGAGCCTCCTTTTTTGCAGCTCCCTTTTCATGGTTTCCTCAAATAGTGGATGCTTCAGTTTCCCAGAATTCTAGTT
Organism: Bos mutus; assembly: GCF_027580195.1. Classification (NCBI taxonomy): domain Eukaryota; kingdom Metazoa; phylum Chordata; class Mammalia; order Artiodactyla; family Bovidae; genus Bos; species Bos mutus. The sequence goes on along the minus strand of NC_091619.1, from coordinate 1,843,419 downwards.
TCCATCCTTTTAGCTCTAATGTGATGATCAAAAGCTCTGAGCAGCTGCTTTTTCTGCAACTTCACCCTGCACAGTTTATACTTCAAAGGAAAAAGTGACAGAGTATTACTCTTATTTTGCTACTATTCCCTTCTCCATGTAATTTTGGTACCTCAAGTTATAGCTATTTGAGTTGCATCCTGATCCCTTTCAAACAGCTGATTTTTTTGTGCTTTTATCCACTGGTTAAAATTGTTCTCGAAGGGAGGATTGATCAAATACACACCACCCTGTTAAAATGAAGTGGAACATCTTGAATTTTGTGATTTTGATATCATTTAAACGTACACACACACAGTCACCTGTAAAAGGTTTTTTTGTTAGTTTGCATACTTTCACAATTTCTAGTAGTGCACATCTATAAATACTAATTAGAATGCAAAATCTAATAAGTGATAGAAAAGAGTCTTAGAAAGTGAGCCTTAAGAAGGATTTAATTTTGATTTGGAAGATTTGAAATATCACATCATGCTCCAAATCTCCTTTAATATTAATTTTGCACCTAATCTAAAAATCCAGTTTTCAAACACTGGAATTTAACCGTAATTCCAACTCCAAATGTCTCTAAGTCAAATTTCCTTTTTGGAAAAATTGTCCACTACTCTAAACTCTTGCATAAGTCCAATCTGGTGGAACCCAGGTGTGAGTGACCCCTTGGAATCTGCATTATTTTCTGTTCACACCTTCTCTATGTGTCTTTCTCAGGAAACACTGCATGCCAGTCTGCAGAGCTTCCACCAAGAGAGACTGTCTGAGATAACTGACCTGAAGGATAAGCTTGTGGCTGCTGAGCACAGCCAGACAAAAGCCATTGAGGAGCGCCATGCTGCCTTGCTGAGGCGCTGGGAACAGCTGCTGGAAGCCTCTGAAGTCCATAGACAGGAATTGCTAGAGAAACGACGGCCCCTACTGGAGGTAAAAAAAAAAAAATGATGCACCATCATCTGACCTTGAATATCTATATCCAGAAACAGATACTGGAAACCATGTTTGAATACTATAGACAATTAAGTGAGTATATTGCAAAGAATCAGGAAGACATTCTTATAAACATGAAGCAATTCATTTTTAGCTTGATAAGTTTTTCTTTTTTTTTTTGGACTAATTGATCAGCTGACTTATGATGGAAGTCAGACACATATATTGGAAACAAGTAGGTGAGACAAGGATCTTAATTTAAGGCAGAACTAATACTGGCATATAGAAGTCAAGATTGCTCTTGTGCTTTTTCTAACTCAAATAAAAGGAATATTAGACAAGTAAAATTTGTGTTCTCATCTTTCCTAGCTGGGGGACCTTCTATATGTTGCTTAACATCTCTGAATCTTGATTTCTCTATTTAGAAATCTTGATGGATCTATATCACCATCATATCTTGATGGATCTTGATTACTATCAAAAAAGATAATGGACCTGAAAATGCAATATAAACCACTATGTTCTGTATGGATATAGTTATTAAAATGTTCTTTCTTTTGGTGACTGGTAAGATATTGAATATTGATGATAAAATTATTAATAGTAAAAGGAAGTCAAGATGGTTAGTGAAAATACTGAATACTTCTAGACCATAAGATATTGTACCTGACGACAAGTTAAAGTAGAGAATTAAAGGAATCAGGAAACACACAAATAAAAGTAAGACTCTTAATTTTAACTGTGATAAGGGACATATAACCTACAGAAACTAATCTTCAGTGCAAAATTAAAGCAATTAATGGACAACCACATATTATCTTATTTTGTGATTATAAAATCTCTGTAAAATATTCAGTTGATACATAATATTATGAAAATGTATGACATTATTTATAGGTTTCCATGTCCTTCCAGGGTAGGGGCAGTAATAGTTTTTTCTGTGTTGGTCTATTTTGGTGTGTAGATGGCTGAAATGAATACAGTGACAACATAATGGTATACAATACCTTTGCAATCTGCCTTCCATTTGGGTCAGTTTTTTTCATCTTAACCCATTTTGAGATGAAAACTGATTCTCATATCTGTATAACAAAATCTCTTTGAAAGTACAATCTGCTGACACAAAATATATGATGTGTTTTAAATCTAAAACTTTGTATTACCTTCTGTTTGGAAAAATCCATACTATTTCTCTTATTTAGAAATTCACAGTCATTCAGAATACTCCAGAGAGTATTGCATGGCTAAAGATATAGGTTAGAGGGTAAGAAATGGATTTAAGCAGGGAATTTAGGCATGAGATGAGCTCTAAACAAGGTTTAGAGGAAGGTAGGAAGACAACTCAGTATACACAAATAAACATCAAAGCAGTGAGGGCTGCAGATCACAGAAGAGAAAGAAGAAATGCCTGTCCCACAAATGATTTTTTTTAATCTAATCATCCATCCATTCATTCACTTAAACTTAATTCATGCATATTATACTAAAAATTCATGGAACACAGACATCAGAACAAGAAATCATGGAATCTTATCATTGAAAACTACCTTTGTCACTTTGGGAATCTTACGGCTAAAATAATCCTAGAAGTTACCCAACTTCATTTGTAAGTGTTGGAAGAAAAGAGAAAATGCTTGGATCAGGGCTTGTACCTTGAACTCACATGTCCACCCATCTGATCGCATAGTCTCCATTGGTCTTAGTTCTGTCCTCTTAGAGTATTGGTACAGAAAATATTTGAAGACAGTCATTTTTTTATCCTGTTCTCTTTTCTGCTGATGAACTTTATTGGAAAAGATGGAATTGTCTTTTTTTCTTTATAGACTGAGGTTCTATTCATGGAATTTGCACACAAGGCCTCAGCTTTCAACAATTGGTGTGAGAAGGCCGAGGAGGACCTGTCAGAGCCTGTGCGCTGTGTCTCCCTGGATGCAATCCGGCAGCTGCAGAAGAACCATGAGGCCTTCTTGGCCTCCTTGACAAAGCCCCGAGGAGACTTCAATGATTTGCGAGAGCTAGACCAGCAGATTAAGGCCTTAAATGTGCCCTCCAGCCCCTATACCTGGTTAACAGTGGAGGTGCTAGAGAGAGTCTGGAAACACCTATTGGATACCATCAAGGTAGTTTGGGGCAGAGAAGATACTTCCTTTAGCCATAGTGAACATGATCATTTGATTTACTTTCTGGATTTGGGGACTTTGAGAGAGAAAGAAACGCTGTTAATAATTATATTGCGACAGCAGTCATGAACTGAGTCAATCTAAGAAAAAAGTTGGAAATACGTTCATGATAGGCAGAGCCCTATGCCCTATAGTTTAGACAGTCTCAAGTGTCTGAGTGTTGATCGGTGATTCAGAGAAGCAAACATAAGCTTCAGAAGATGGCTCTAAAAATGTGTTATGAAAAATTCATGAGACTTGTATATATCTTTGCAGTCTATATGCTCAAAAGTATTTTCTATTTTACACAAACTTCCAAAAGTGCCTTTTAAATGTGCTCGTGTGTAATTTTGTCTGTCTATAGTAATGCTCATTACTGAAGCTATGGAAAATACAAGTTTGCAAAGAAAAATTTCACTATAAACTTACCAATTTTAGATGGAAACTCTTATTATCTTTTCATGTAAATGAAATTTCAACTGGAAAAATACTGAGATGAGGAAAGACTTGCCTTTATTACTAGTTTGTTTTTTACTGGGCTTGGTAACACCTGCAAGTACTTCTGAAAAGTTGGATAAGCTTCTTTCATATTTCTGAGATGAGAAGAGGTAGACTGGAATAAATTTGAGCACACAAGCAATGCCATTGGAAGGCAGGTGAAATTTGGAAGAGGGGAGATGTGCAGATGAGCCTAGGAACCAGTTATTTTATTGCAAGAAAAAGTCTTCAATGTGCACACTACTATCTGTGATTTGGGGTTTTAGGAAAGAGAGCAGGAGTTGGAAAAGGAAGAGGCAAGACAGATCAAGAACTTTGAGATGTGCCAGGAATTTGAACAGAATGCCAGTGCCTTCCTTAATTGGATCTTGGAGACAAGGTTTGCTGTGATACCCCCAAACTCACGATCCTTATGCCGCACATTCCACTCTGGGGATGGAATATATAGCTGAGGGAAGAGGATAATTCTTACAGTACTTACGCTGTCCTAAAATCACCATATCCTGCCTGTGCTTTGTATCTGAAATTGACTGTATTCTAAATCAGTCACTGCAAAATTGAGAAATGAGAATTTCATCTCATTGCCCATTCTTTATTCACTATTTGAAAGTCTCACTTTTTTTCCTCTTGCCTATAATTACAGCCCCAAAATAATAACATTCACTTACGTTTGCCTTCCCCTTTGCACTTTACACTGTAATTTTATAATCCATTATATCACTTAACTTTCAGAATAACCTTGAAGAGTGTACAGCACTGATGTTATTGCTTCTGTTTCTAAATGTGGAAAGAAGTTCAGTAGATAAATTGACTTGTTAAAGGTCACATATGTGTTTATTGGTACAAACAGAGTATACTGTGAATACTTCATAGGAAACTATTATATTGCTTGACTACTAAAACTGTCATGAGACTCAAGTGATATAATATATGCTAATTGCTTTTATTAAATGCAAAATGCTCTATACATAAAAATAACATTTGTTATATCTTCTGGGGCAAATGACCTGGAAAAGAGGAGACTTGAAGTGTATAATAAATGAAAAAGTGGTCAAACTTGGTAGACTGTATTCAGCAGGTGTATCAGAATTGTGGAGTTTTGACAGTTTAAAGTGTCAGTTTAGACAATTCATGCTTCTGTTCCTATGAGCTCACTGACAAGGATAAATCAAAGAAGGAACAGAAAGAAATCCTGTATCATGGCTTAAAAAAAAAACATCTGACTGAAGACAAAGGACACACAGCTCACCCTCCTCTCCCTCTGGCTTTGGTCTCTCATCTCTGGCAGCAGGGGCCTGATACTGAGCTGGGCCTGACCCCTGAGCTCTTCATCCTAAAGCAATGAGCTGCACAGAAGGCTCTGGGTTGCTCAGTATGGGGGACACTTTGAGGACAGTGGGTTGAAAGATTCATCCTTCAGGTACAAAGAATTTAGAATGTATCACACATCTGAAGAAAGAAGATTATTGAAATAATCCTTGTTAACGTGATTTTCCTTTTCTCTCTCCTGATTCCTGTTCTGGACCTCCATATCCAGGGACTATTTTCTGGATGGGTCAGTATTTTATGTTATCCTGTTTGTTTTTTTTTGTATCACTCTGAAAGAATTAATTAAGGAGGCCTTAGTATTAAAGTATCTTCATCCCACTGCAAATCTGATAAAATATATGTGGGGTAAGAAGGCCCTTAAATAAAACGTGGGCTAAGGAGAAGCATGTATATTATTCTGGCCCTATCACCCACTAAGAGTAATGTAAGAGTAAGAGTAATGTAAGAGTCTTGCTTACATTAGGTTAAGGGTATATTTGAAAATAAGAACTAGGAGAGTATGGAAGCTCTCTTGTAAGCAGAGAGGAACCTTACTTTGCTTTTCATCTGTCCAGCAAGGTTACCAACTCAACAGAGAGGATCTGATTTCATGAAAAATTGGCATTGTGATATTCATTTCAGAAAGGCCATATAACTTGGAAGAACTTATAGAAGTGTAGGAGATCTGGGTTGGTCTATTTGTGTAACATACTGACTTCTGATATTATAAGTAATGTTTTCCTCTGGTTCTTAACTAGATCTTTGCTGAAAGAAACAGGAACACTAGAATCCCAGCTGGAAGCAAATAAAGTAAGTAATGTTTATTCATTAGTTCTAAATATTGCTGGAATTTACAGGAGTTCAAGAACTACTCAAAGGAAACTGGTGATTCCTTTAGGTAAATCCCTGGCCTAAAAGTCAAAAGCCTAAGGCTCTGTTGTCAATCTTGCCAACAATTTGCATTCTAACCTTTGGCCACCACTTCATGGACATGGATGTCAGTTTGCTTAAATCTCAACTTTAATTTCTGTATCTACACAATGGAGTCAATAACATCTACATTATAGATTTACTATAATTATTAAGTAAGGGAACAAATACAAAAGCGCATACAACTTGTAACATTGACACATTTATGTTATTTGATGTGGTAAGAAAATAAAATTGAATATAAATTGTCTCTTAACAATTGGGTGAAGAAGTGGCTAGAACAGTATTTTTGACTTTCACCTTATCTTTATTATTGCTTCCCCACCAGAAAAAATATGTAATTAATTAAATCTAATTTATCCCCAAGGAGAGAACTTAATGCTAAAAAAGATGTTGTCAGGTAGGATTGATTTTTGGAGACCCACAAACCACTGTAATATCTAATATATTTTCACACCTTTCACACCTACCCCCATCATCATGACTAATTTACTTCTCCCTTCTTTAGGATTTCCCTTGTGGCTCAGACAATAAAGTGTCTGCCTACAATGCAGGAGACCCGGGTTCAATCCTTGGGTTGGGAAGATCTCCTGGAGAAGGAAATTGCAACCCACTCCAGTATTCTTGCCTGGAAAATCCCATGGATGAAGGATCCTGGTAGGCTACTGTCCATGGGGTCGCAAAGAGTTGGACACAACTGAGCTATTTCACTTTTCACTTTCTTTAGGGAAAGATATTTCCCTGTTGACAAAGCATGACCTAAATGCTGATATTTGGCATTTAATGTGCCTGACCGAAGCATCTTGTAGAAGTCTGTCCAAGCCAGTGAAGGAGACTGATGTGTGAACACTGGGAAGTTTAAGTGGGCCTCAGAAATCAACTACAATCAATAATGCAAATCATTCATGATGCAGATCATTGAGAGCTGACGATGCATGGATCCTAGAAGTCCTACCCTTCTCTATTTACAGTGTATGACTGCTAACCCTTAGATTTATATATTACAGATTACCAGAATGACAGAGGTCATATCACTTAAACTTCCCACCATTGGGAATTGAGATGGTTTTCCTGAGTAGTTCAATTTTTACAAAGGACAGGAAATTTCCTGAAGATAATTGAAAAGGAGCAATGAAGGGAAATCTAAACTTATCAGCTTCTTACCTTCCATATTATTCCTAGATTTGGACCTGGTACCCCAGATAACTGCTTCTCTTCTTTGTCTTTTTCCAGAGGAAGCAAAAGGAAATCCAGGCAAAGAAGCATCAACTGACCAAGATTGAGGACCTGGGAGAAAGCTTAGAAGAGGCTCTGGTCCTGGACCTTAAATACAGCACCATCGGGCTGGCTCAACAGTGGGACCAGCTCTACCAGCTTGGGATGCGAAGGCAACACAGTCTAGAAGAACAAATCCAAGCCAGGTATTGAGAACTTGTGGTTAAGGCTGGGCAAGGATATGGGTGGTGTTAGGTATTAGAAACTTAGTCCCAAGACTAAACTTTGGGGGTACTGGATACAATGGCTGCTAAACTGATAGTGCACTTATTAACTCCAGAACCAGTTTTCTCTCTTTGCTGACCCAGAGAATGACTTAAAAAAAAAAAAAATATGAGTCCACTATAAACTGCAAGACAGTACTATCATACTCCTGGGTCTACTTACCATCCATTTCTCAGAGTCTATGCATCATCTTATATGACCTCTTCAGAGAGCATTCCCTTTTGTAAAATTCCCATTAAAATGTCTGGAGTGAAAGAAATATTCAAAGTATAGAGCAGAAGATAATTTTTTTTCTAAATAAAATATTTTGGCAGCATTAGTTATTTAGACAAAGTTTTTCTGTAAAGATCCTGATAATATTGTAGAATTTGTGAGCCATTTAGCCTTTGTTTTAACTGCTGTGCTGTTACTCAGTTCTGCTGTTGTGAAAACAGATATTGATAATTAATAAATGAATAAGCATAAACATATTCCAGGGAAATTTTATTTATGGATGCTAAGATTTGAATTTTTCACAATTTTTAAAGTTTAAGGAAATATTCTTTTTTTTATTATTTTCAATCATGTAAAAACTATTTTCAGTTCATTGACTGTACAAAAGTGAGTGATCTCCTGGACCTGGCCCATGGACCATAGTTTGCCAGTCCCTGAACTAGGTGACTTGACTAGCCTAATAGTCACTAAAATTCCTCTATTACTATTATGGCATGTCTATTTATATTTCTGTTTTATTTCATGGGTTAATTTTTTTTCTTTCAGAGACATCACTGGTCTCAGTGAAGAGACACGACAAGAGTTTGAAACAACCTTTAGGTGCGTATAGCTTCATAGCTGATTGTTTTGCATGCAATTCAGAATGAAGTTCCAAATTAACTATTTTTTTATCCCTCGGTGTGGTTTGATCTGATTCTTGGTGAACCTGATTAAATATTTTTTGTTCTTTAGGCACTTTGATGAGAATTTGACAGGTCGCTTGAGTCACAAAGATTTCCGGTCCTGCCTGAGAGGGCTCAATTACTACTTGCCCATGGTGGAAGAGGGTGAACCCGAGCCCAAGTTTGAGAAATTCCTGGATGCTGTTGATCCAGAAAGGTAGGAGGAAGACCAAAGCCCAGAGCACAGCAGGGAATAGGTCTTGGGGGAGGGGGGCAAATGCAGAAAGTAAAATGATCCATAAAATATAAAATTAATTCATCTTGAGAGCAGGAAGATAAAGACTACCATAAATGAATTGGGCAGCTTTTGGTACCCTTTTAGAATACTAGAAATAGAGGCCTTCAGCTCAGTTTGAAGAGATTGAGATACCTAGAGATGGTGCTAGTGGAAAATTCCCAAATTCTACTTAGGGAGTCAGGCTTAATTACTCATGTGGAAATAGTGACTGGAACTTAAGAAACTGTTTATTTGGCTTAAGGGTATGAGGATGGGGATCAAATAAAGGTCATATCCCATTGTCTTAGAGAGCTGAGATGGAACAGGCACTTAGAGGGTTCATCTTATCTCTGTCTCTGAGACACTGAGTAGAATGAGAAAGGGACCTGTCTTCCTCTCTGTCCTGAGAGGGGACAGTTACTGATCTATTTCTCCAACAGAAAGGGCTATATCTCAAAAGACGAGTACATCGACTTCTTGACTGACAAGGAGTCAGAGAACATCAGATCCAGTGATGAACTAGAAGATTCTTTCCAAGCCCTGGCAGAGGGCAAAGCCTATATTACGAAAGAGGACATGAAGCAGGTCAAATTCCCATTTCTATCCACTCTCACTGCACTCTTATAATCATCTAGATTTTGTTCATCTCAGGTCTGGCTCCCTAGTTACTATAGGCAATTACTTTCCTCTTCCCCATATTTTCTCAGATATTGTCATGCACTGGTTATCATTTGCTTTGGTCACTACCTCATGTTGTTTTGACCCAACTCAAAAACCTATAGTCAATATCTAATTATTTCATCATTAATCCCAAGCATGCTACTTGGTTTTAAGACTATTTCTTTATTCTGTTTATTTAATAAGCCAAATTTAAAGAAGGGGGTAAACAGTGCAATCAGAATGAAATGGGAGTCTTTGGATAAGAACTGAGTTGAAAAGATGAGTTGGTCTTATTCATTAGAAATTACAGATTTCTTTCTATAAGAAAAGCACGTGATAGGCCCGGGACCAACTGCTTTTGCCCAAACCTCTCTACTTCCTGAGTTTAGGGCATATTAGAAGCCCAAAGGAACCAGCTATTCTAAATTTCTGTCACGATAATTTTTTTCTTTTAATGTTTCAGGCCCTAACCCCAGAACAAGTGTCATTCTGTGCCTCACGTATGCAGCAATATGTGGATCCCCGGGGCCGAAGCCAACCTGCTGGCTATGATTACGTTGGCTTCATCAGTTCTTACTTTGGCAAATAAAAGACAGCTTTTTCTGGGTCAGAGAACCTTGATGTTGTGGGAAGTATTGGGGGATGAAGGAAATAGGCAGATATGGAAGATGGGAAGACAGTTGTGTGTGTGTGTGTGTTACATTTATTGTAGGACCTGAAAAAAGAAATCTCGAACTTGAGAGATAAAGGCATTAATGACATCAGAGGAGAGGAGGCCATGGGTTTATTTTATATGCAACTATCACTGCTGAAGGGTGTTAAACAAAGTTTCTATTTTTCATTTGTTGGGTTCTATGTAATATTACTTTATTTTGTTCTGATTATAGAATAAAGTATTTCTTTTTTTTTAAAGCATTTTTTTTTTTGCAGTTCTTACTTTTGAGAGGACAATGTGAAATAAAATGTTCCTGATTCAGTTAAGTTTCTACATTTCTGAGAATTGTACTATCATCTAAATACAGGCAGCAAAATATACTGTAAATTAGGGCCTTGGTAAAGTAGATACATAAGATTCAAGATAATTTACAAAGTGTTTCTTGAGCTTGAAATTTGATTAAATTCTTGCATTTGAAAATGGAGATATTTGATATTCTGGGAAACCCTGATATTTTCATCTATAAAATGGAACCATACAGGGAAGACCAGCATAGCACCCATTTTCTTCTGAATCTGTCTGTTTTTCATACTTCCCTATTAAGGTGAATATTATTACTCTTGGAACAGCCAAATAGGAGCATAGAAGATCTTCCTTTTGTCCTCTATGTCCCTGAATTTTCTCCAAAATTTTAATGTGATAAAAAAGAATCTTTGGGACTTCTTTGGTAGTTCAGTGGTTAAGAATCCTTCTCACAATGCAGGGGATGTGGGTTCATCTCTGGTAGGGGAACTAGAATCCCACATGTGTTGGAGTAACGAAGCCTGCACCATAGCTAGAGAGCTGGAATGCCACAATGAAGCATACTACACGATGCAACAAAAATCCCACATGCCAAAACTAAGACCCAATGCGGCCAAATATTTTTAAAAAGGAATATTTGTTTTCATTTACTTTTATCTATTAGTGTAAGAGTTAGTCGAATTTTTCTTTGTAATAAAATTAAGGAAAAATACACAAGAGGTGGTGCTATTTCCAAATAATTTTCAGCCCAGGTTTGATCTGAACTGGTTTGAATGCTGACATTCTGTCCTGACTTATAAAAACGCATTGTGCCATTTGCTTGTGAGTAGACTTATTTCTTTGATCAGCATGAAATGAAACAGCCTAGCCGTTTGTGTATCCTGTACAGTTTCTGCCTTCCAGTCCATGTATATGGTCACTTGATTACCATTTCAAGTCTCAGTCTCATTCTTTGCACAGATATTAGTCCTTGCTAAGGGATAAATCCTGTCACAGGAGCCATTTAAAGAAATTTTAGTTAAAACTAAAAAGCTATCTTTGCTGCTAATAATGTATAGGTTTTTGTTTGCTTGTTTGTTTGTTTTACTGATTTTTGCTTAAACAATTACATATTATGAAAAATAATAAAACATATTTCAAAAATTTTTCATAAATGTCTAAATTGTGTTACCAAATTATGAACTGAAAAATATCATTATAGTTGGAAAAATTCATAGCCTGTTATGTCATCAAAAATTAGTATCATTTAATATCACACTTATTGAGCCTGGAAAATCTAAAAAAGTGCTTGTTTGTAATAATCAAAGGCAAATGTGAATATGGTTCCATTCTCCCCTTGATCCCTGCCAAAAATCTGGAAGTCCTAAATCAGTTTGTTAGGCATATGATGAGTCTTTAAAGGCAAAGGATCATTAGTAACATCTCAGAAAAGGAGATTAATAATATAGAGGCTAAAGAAGATAGTATTTATCTAAAGAATCCACAAAAGTTAGTTCAGGTGCTCAACTTCTTGTGACCAAACTTTTTTTGTGTGTCCAACTTTTTGTGACCACATGGACTGCAGCATGCCAGGTTTCCCTGTCCATCACCAACACCTGGAATTTGTTCAAATTCGTGTCCATTGAGTCAGTGATGCCATCCAACCATCTCATCCTCTGTCATCCCCTTTTCCACCTGCCTTCAATATTTCCTAGCATCAGGGTCTTTTCCAATGATTCAGTTCTTCTCATCAGGTGGCCAAAGTATTGAAGTTTCATCTTCAGCATCAGTCATTCCAATGAATATTCAGGATTGATTTCCCTTAGGACCGACTGGTTTGATCTCCTTGGAGTCCAAGGGACTCTCAAGGTCTTCTCCAACACCAGAGTTTAAAAACTTCAATTCTTTGGCCTGCTGAGGGCCATATCCATACATGACTACTGGAAAAAAACCATAGCTTTGACTAAATGGACCTTAGTTACCAAAGTAATGTTTCTGCTTTTTAATATGCTCTCTAGGTGGTCATAGCGTTTCTTCCAAGGAGCAAACATCTTTTAATTTCATGGCTTCAGTCACCATCTGAAGTGATTTGGGAGCCAAGAAAATAAAGTCTGCCATAGTTTCCACTGTTTCCCCATCTATTCACCATGAAGTGATGGAACCAGTTGCCATGATCTTAGTTTTTTGAATGCTGAGTTTTAAGCCAGCTTTTTTTACTCTCATCTTTCACTTTCATCAAAACGCTCTTTAGTTCCTCTTCACTTTCTGCCATAAGGGTGGTGTCACCTGCATATCTGAGGTTATTGATATTTCTCCTGGCAATCTGGATTCCAGCTTGTGCTTCATCCAGCTGACATTTTGCAGTAATATAGAGGCTAAAAAAGATAGCATTTATCTAAAGAATCAATAACAAATGCCTTAAAAAGATGGTACTGTTAGAGTTACACACAGCACCTTCTGAAATCAGATTCTGACCACATGTGCACTAAAGCAAAAAAAATGACAATATGGGAATTATCATACATAACTTAATTATGAATATAAATATTCAACTTATAATATTACAACAATTAGAACTTGTATCAGTCCAGGTTAGATGCATGATACTGGATGCTTGGGGCTGGTGCACTGGGACGACCCAGAGGGATGGTATGGGGAGGGAGGAGGGAGGAGGGTTCAGAATGGGGAACACATGTATACCTGTGGCGGACTCATTTTGATATATGGCAAAACCAATACAATATTGTAAAGTTAAAAATAAAATAAAATATAAAAAAAGAAAAAAAGAACTTGTATCAAATTTCCCTCTTAATCTCAGGGTTAAGCTCCACATATTACATAGTCATCATTTCTAGATCTTCTGTTTACTTATTTTAAGCTAGAATCCCTGCTCTACTTTTGGTAATTCTCTTCTTTATAATTTATAGAGTGAAGACTGCCTCTGAGATACAGCCTACACTCTTGATTTTTCTTTCATGATTACTACCACTTGGTTGGGTCCCCAAAATTCAGTCCTAACTGAATTTTCTCCTTAACATTTTATGGGCCTCCCTGATGCCAAAATTTTTCTGGAAGTCATCTGATTCTTTTTCCCTAGAGCCTGACCCATTTCCCAGTACCTACTCCTCTGAGATGGATCTAACTCCATCTTCCTATCTTCTCCAGCCAGGCACTGTGCCAGGTAACAGCATTTTACTCTTGTCTGGTTGTATCATGATATATTACATGCATGGCACTGACTCCTGCCAGCATAAACTAGGTAACAAATGTGTCAGCCTAAAGTGATGCTGCCTAGAAACTTCAAATAAGAATAGATGGTCATGTTGGGTGTTTCATGTATGGCAGACTCTGTTCTAAATATTTTATCTTAATCATCACAAAAAGCCCTACAAAATAGATACTGCTAAAATTCCATTTTGGCATTGTTAATGGAGGCCCAGAAATGTTAATAAACTTCCTCTAGATCACACATCTAAAAAGTGGCAAAAGTATACTTTAAACTCAAGCAAAATGATTCCAGGAACTTACGGAATTAATTGGCTCTTTAAAAAGACATGAGTTTTTTTTTTTTTTTTTTTTTTTTTAAAGGGCATATGTGGTCATATTCATATCAGGGGACCTCTGCTTGGCTATGTGTATATGTGTGTATGTACTTGGCAGGAGGTCTTGTTTAAGCATATGGCTGTATTTGTAATCAAGGAAGGAAATTTGAATTACCAAAGGGGTTTTGTAGATTATTTCTGCCTGCCACCCTAGGGCAATTGTGTCAGGATCTATGGAGATGGTTCCCAGGAATGTATACTGGATGATCCCACAGGTGATTTTTATAGCCTTTCATACTTAAGACTACTACATTTAGAAGGTAGATGGACCTTTGAGTGAAAGTGAAAGTGTTTGTGGTTCAGTCTTTCCTGACTCTTTGCAACCCGAAGGACTATAGTCCACCAGGCTCCTCTGTCCATGGAATTCTCCAGGCAAGAATACAGAAGTGGGTAGCCATTCCCCTCTCCAAGGATCAAACCTGCGTCTCTTGCATTGCAGGTAGATTCTTTACCATCTGAGTCACCAGGAAAGCCTGGACTTCTGAGTAATATTTAGCAATTTTTAGAACATCTCTACACATTGTTGCTGAGTGTGCATTTAGGGAATATTATTCTAGATGAACTGCATACATTTTGGAAATAAATTTGCTCAAACAGCCTCAGTGCAATGAGGAGGTTACTTCCAAACTCACTGAAAAGGAGTTTAGAGTACATGGCTTTTCTTCTCTGATGCAAATTCTTTCTACTCAAGTTCTTTCACTCTATTTCTCTACAACTTGTTCTCTTCTCTTGGACTAGCTTTATTTCTTCCAGAATTGATTTCCATTGAATTCTCACTAGAGGATATGCTTCTTCCCTGAGAGCATAGAGCAACATGGATTCCTATCTGCAAAACATTCCCTTAATATACATTCTTCTCTCTCTCTTAAGTCTTGTCCCACTTCTAACTTATTGATGAATCACATGAATCTTACATTTTCAAAATCTCTTATGTCTACCATTTCTGTCAGTTCCCAATGCTTCTATCCTTATTAAAGTCATTTTGCCTTTCTTTAGAATGATGTCAATGGATTTCTTATTGATTTCCTTGCCTCCGTTTTCTGCCTGCTGACATATATCATCTTCTCTGTTGCTAGATTGGAGCTTCCCTGCTGGCTTAGTAGGTAAAGCGTCTGCCTGCAATGCAGGAGACCCGGGTTCGATCCCTGGGTCAGGAAGATCCTTGGAGAAGGAAATGGCAACCTACTCCAGTACTCTTGCCTGGAAAATCCCATGGACAGAGGAACCTGGTAGGCTACAGTCCATGGGGTCACACTTCACTTTTTGTTACTGGATTAATCTTAAATCACTTTCCAGATTCAACTCCACTCTCTGCTCAAAGGTTTACTGCCCAAAACATCAAGTCTGAAGCAAGGTACTCACAATGCCATGAACAAAGAAGTCTTAACCCTAGCTAACTTCACCCATCATTTGTGAGATATTTTTGTCTCTTGGGACAACTCACTGTATTTTGTAACAGGCGTATATTGCCTTGCCACTAAGACTTTAGTTATTCTGTTCTGTCTTCTTAGAATATATGTACTTTATTTCCACTTACTGAATTCAAAATTTACTCACTCTTTGGGAATAAGTTCAAGTACTACCTTAGACATGAAGCCTCCTCTGTTCTTCCATTGAGAATAACCTCCTCCTAAATTAAAAGTGAGTACCAATATGCTTAGCACATAATTATAGAAGCTAACATTTGTTGGAAGATGATTATTAATATGACTCAGGTAGTGCACTAAATAATTTATATTCATGACCCTGTTTAGTCAGCAATGCAAAACTATGAAGTTATTAATACAACCACTTGACAGGTGAGGATTTTGAAGCTGAGAAAGATTAAGTAACTTACCCAGAGTCCCACTGTAAGTGGCAAAGCCTGCATTTGAACTCCTACCTGACAACTGTGTGAACTCATTCCACCTTTACAGAATCATCCTGCAATGCAGGAGACCTGGGTTTAATCCCTCGATTGGGTAGATCCCCTGAAGAAAGGAACAGCTACTCACTGTATTCTTTTTTTTTTTTTTTTTGCATTTTTAAAAAAATATAAATTTATTTATTTTAATTGGAGGATAATTACTTTACAATATTGTATTGGTTTTGCCATACATCAACATGAATCTGCCACGGGTATACATGTGTTCCCCATCCTGAACCCCCCTCCCACCTCTCTCCCCATACCATTTCTCTGGGTCATTCCAGTGAACCATCCCCGAGCATCCGGTATCATGCATCGAACCTGGACTGGCGATTCGTTTCACATATGATATTATACATGTTTCAATGCCATTGTCCCAAATCATCCCATCCTCGCCCTCTCCCACAGAGTCCAATCTTAAAAATTAGGGCAGAAATAAATGCAAAAAAAAAAAAAAAAAAGAGAGAGAGAGAGAGACCATAGCAAAAATCAAAAAGCCAAAAGCTGGTTCTTTGAGAGGATAAATAAAATTGACAAACCATTAGCCAGATTCATCAAGGAACAAAGGGGGAAAATCAAATCAATAAAATTAGAAATGAAATTGGAGAGATCACAACAGACAACACAGAAATACAAAGCATCATAAGAGACTACTATCAGCAACTATATGCCAATAAAATGGACAACTTGGAAGAAATGGACAAGTTCTTAGAAAAGTATAACTTTCCAAAACTGAACCAGGAAGGAATAGAAAATCTTAACAAACCCATCACAAGTACAGGAATTGAAACTGTAATCAGAAATCTTCCAACAAACAAAAGGTCAGGACCAGACAGCTGCACAGCTGAATTCTACCAAAAATTTAGAGAAGAGCTAACACCTATCCTGCTCAAACTCCTTCAGAATATTGCAGAGGAAGGTAAACTTCCAAACTCATTGTATGAGGCCACCATCACCCTAATACCAAAACCTGACAAAGATGCCACAAAAAAAGAAAACTACAGGCCAATATCACTGATGAACATAGATGCAAAAATACTTAACAAAATTCTAGGAATCAGAATCCAACAACACATTAAAAAGATCATACACCATGACCAAGTGGGCTTTATCCCAGGGATGCAAGGATTCTTCAATATCTGCAAATCAAACAATGTAAACACCACATTAACAAATTGAAAAATAAAAGCCATATGATTATCTCAATAGATGCAGAGAAAGCCTTTGATACAATTCAACATCCATTTATGATAAACACTCTCCAGAAAGCAGGAATAGAATGAACAGACCTCAACATAATAAAAGCTATATATAACAAACCCACAGCAAACATTATCTTTAATGGTGAAAAATTGAAAGCATTTCCCCTGAAGTCAGGAACTAGACAAGGGTGCCCACTTTCACCACTACTATTCAACATAGTTTTGGAAGTTTTGGCCACAGCAGTCAGAGCAGAAAAAGAAATAAAAGGAATCCAAATTGGAAAAGAAGAAGTAAAACTCTCACTGTTTGCAGATGACATGATCCTCTGCATAGAAAACCTTAAAGAGTACACCAGAAAATTACTAGAGTTAATCAATGAATATAGTAAAGCTGCAGGATATAAAATCAACACACAGAAATCTCTTGCATTCCTATACACTAATAATGAGAAAATAGAGAAATTAAGGAAACAATTCCATTCACCATTGCAATGAAAAGAATAAAATACTTAGGAATATATCTACCTAAAGAAACTAAAGACCTATATATAGAAAACTATAAAACACTGGTGAAAGAAACCAAAGAGGACACTAATAGATGGAGAAATATACTGTGTTCATGGATCCGAAGAATCAATATAGTGAAAATGAGTATACTACCCAAAGCAATCTATAGATACAATGCAATCCCTATCAAGCTACCAACGGCATTTTTCACAGAGCCAGAACAAATAATTTCACAATTTGTATGGAAATACAAAAAACCTCGAATAGCCAAAGCAATCTTGAGAAGGAAGAATGGAACTGGAGGAATCAACCTGCCTGACTTCAGGCTCTACTACAAAGACACAGTCATCAAGACAGTATGGTACTGGTACAAAGACAGAAATATAGATCAATGCAACAAATAGAAAGACCAGAGATAAATCTACGCACCTATGGACACCTTATTTTTGACAAAGGAGGCAAGAATATACAATGGATTAAAGACAACCTCTTTAACAAGTGGTGCTGGGAAAACTGGTCAACCACTTGTAAAAGAATGAAACTAGAACACTTTCTAACACCATAGACAAAAATAAACTCAAAATGGATTAAAGATCTAAATGTAAGACCAGAAACTATAAAACTCCTAGAGGAGAACATAGGCAAAACACTCTCCGACATAAATCACAGCAGGATCCTCTATGATCCACCTCCAAGAATATTGGAAATAAAAGCAGAAATAAACAATTGGGACCTAATCTTCTGCACAACAAAGGAAACTATATGCAAGGTGAAAAGACAGCCTTCAGAATGGGAGAAATTATTAGCAAATGAAGCAACTGACAAACAACTAACCTCAAAAATATACAAGCAACTCCTATAGCTCAATTCCAGAAAAATAAACAACCCAATAAAAAAATGGGCCAAAGAACTAAATAGACATTTCTCCAAAGAAGACATACAGATGGCTAACAAACACATGAAAAGATGTTCAATATCACTCATTATCAGAGAAATGCAAATCAAAACCACTATGAGGTACCATTTCACACCAGTCAGAATGGCTGTGATCCAAAAGTCTACAAGCAATAAATGCTGGAGAGGGTGTGGAGAAAAGGGAACCCTCTTACACTGTTGGTGGGAATGCAAACTAGTACAGCCACTATGGAGAACAGTGTGGAGATTCCTGAAGAAACTGGAAATAGAACTGCCAAACGACCCAGCAATCCCACTGCTGGGCATACACACCAAGGAAACCAGAATTGAAAGAGACAAGTGTACCCCAATGTTCATTACATTGTTTATAATAGCCAGGACATGGAAGCACCCTAGATGTCCATCAGCAGACGAATGGATAAGAAAGCTGTGGTAGATATACACAATGGAGTATTACTCAGCCATTAAAAAGAATATATTTGAGTCAGTTCTAATGAGGTGGATGAAACTGGAGCCTATTATACAGAGTGAAGTAAGCCAGAAAGAAATACTTACTGTATTCTTGACTGAAGAATTCCATGGACAGAGGAGCCTGGCAGGCTACAATCCATGGGGTTGCAAAGAGTCAGACATGACTGAGTGACTTTCACTTACTTATCCCTAGAAATGTCTCATACCATGCATATTGAGGGTGAAAAATAAAACAAACAGGATAGAGAATTCCAGAACAGATTCTAAAGGATAGTATCCATGCTATGTAGTGACCCAAGTGAAGAGGTTCATACATCCAAGATTAGGAGGTCATTTAGAGAGGAATAGCAATTATCAAGGAAAATAGAAAGTAAATAGAATCCATCCAACTAGCAGAGCTAGTTAAAAAAGAAGAGGGCAAAGAAATAATGAGCCAAAGGTGGAAAAAAAAAAAAAAACCTACATAAAAAGATTAAAGACATCTAGTGGGAGACAAAAAATAATAATAATAATAAAAACAAAACAAAACAAACTGACCTTTTCATTTAGCAAAGCATTCAAACTGATTTGCTAACCTGATAATTACTGAGTTTCAGATCTTGCAAGAACATTATTGGTGGGGTAGTCTAATTATATAATGATTTTAGAAATCTCTATAGTATCCCTGGAAGGACCCCAGCTGCTTTGAACTTGGGTGCTTGAAACTCCCTTTATCTTGTTTAGCTCAGTTAGAAAATTCTGAATGAACTGAGTTTCAGGAACTACTGCTGACATATGGGAGGCTGGAAATGAAAATTTCAGACTCTCAGCTCAGTGTGAGTTAAGCACAGTAACCAGAGCAGGAAGCCCTGCCTCAGCATTTCCGCAGCAGCCCTGGGGAACCTGTAAGAGACAGGATGGGGCTCTCTCAGGAAATTGGGATAAGTAGGTTTGGCCTAAGACTCTGAACATGTGGCCCACTGGCCTCGGTTTCTGGTGTTTGTCCAGCCTACATAAAGGAGACTGTCCCATCAGGTAGCCTTCATCCTTTACCTAGTAATCCCCCTTGGAAAGCATTTCTCAGGGCTGTCTGCACAGCCCTATTTCTTAGGCTATAAATGATGGGATTGAGGAGAGGAGTTACCACAGTATAGGTGACAGCAATAAGCTGATCCTGCTCAAGAGAGTAACTGGCTTTGGGTCTCAAGTACATGAAGGAGGCACAGCCATAGTGAATAGTGACCACTGTGAGGTGTGAGGCACAGGTGGAGAAGGCCTTCTTCCGCCCCTTGGTGGAGGAGATCCTCAGGATCGTTGCCAAGATGTACGTGTAGGAGACAGAGATGAGGGAGAAGGATACCAGGAGAACCAGCAGGCTGAGGATCAGGATTCCCAGCTCACTCAGGGCTGTATCTCCACAGGCCAGGCTCAGCACTGGCGGTGTGTCACAAAAAAAGTGCTGGATCTCATGGGAGCTGCAGAATGGGAGGTGGAAAATGACCAGTGTCATTCCCAGACCAAAGAGGTACCCACTCAGAAATGAGGTGCCAACAAGCTGGGCACAGAGAGTAAGATTCATGCGGCTGGCATAGTGTAGTGGGGCACAGATGGCCACATATCTGTCAAAGCCCATGGCAGCCAGAAGGAAGCAGTTGCTACAGGCCCATGAAGCAGAGAAGAACATTTGGACAGCACAGCCCACAAAGGAGATGCCCTGCTCACCCCTGACAAGGCCAGAAAGCATTCTAGGGATGATGCCCAAAGTATAGCAGGTCTCAGAGAAAGCTAAGAAGGAAAGGAAGAGGTACATGGGGGTGTGCAGACAGCTGTCCAGCCTGATGACTACAATAATGAAGACATTGCTGGTCAAGGTGACAAGATACAGGGAGAGGAACAATGCAAAGAGCAAGAGTTGCAGTTCCCCAAAGCTAGAGAAGGCTAGGAAGATGAAGCCTCTCCAGAAGGTTGCATTGGTCTGCTCCATTCTGAGTGACATCCTGATAGACTTGATTCTTTCCACTTTGCCAGTAGATGTCTAGTTTCTTCTAAAGCCAAGAGGAGGTGGATTCTGATTTTTTTGTACCTGTTGTAACTAAAAAGATTTAGACAGCAATAAATTTCAGAAACATACTTTATTAGACACACAGATTATGAATCCATTCTCACATACATAGATGTGCATATGTGAATACAAAGATACACAATATACACACACATATGTGACTATATATACTCATGCATTTATATACATGCATATCACATGCAAAGCACTCACACATAATTGTGCACATTTTACATGTTCAAAACTATACACTGCACATTTACCATTAATATCAAACATGCACACACATTGGAAATGAACACACATTGTAAATTAACATATATTCAGGCACCACATATATATGTAGATATGCACACCACACATATATTGATACCAACATTATACACACAATACCACATAATACACATATGGACACATCATGTTGCCTGTTAGAACTTGAAGTTTGGTAGCTTGATGGACATTATTTTAGAGACTAAGTGACAGAGGCAAGAGGGTGGAGTGACTTCCTTGAAGTCATAATAAGCCAAGACTAGAGAAAAAGTGCCTTGTGTTCTAATCAAACATTATTTCCCCCAAACAATGATGACTCCTCTCAGTTACTGTGGGACACTCAGTCACATGATACAAAATTAGAAACAGTTTTGCTCAACAATAATCTCTTATAACACCCTTCCTGCAGGCCCTTGTTCATGTGAGTCTATGCAAAGCATTGAAGGAAAAATCAGGGCAAGTTGCACATCTTTCAGCCCAATGATCAGCTGTCAGGCTCCACTGTCTCTAATAGATTAAACAAGGGAGGATTCCCTACTCACCTGAAGTGGCAGACAGTGAGGGCAACTCCTGCCTTTAAGCAGCTATATACTAACCTGACCCCCAGTAGACCTGTTTGTAGGAGAAAGGACTTGAGATCCAGCTTAGAAACTCTTATTCTGAGCCAGAGTGATGTTCCCAAGTGATACCAGGGAACCTTCCAAACCCTTGTTCCCAGGAGTGAATCTGTTTCCATGAAAACAGCTTCTTTCTCTGAAGATTCTACAGTACCAGTGGGTGCTGTTTCAGCAAGCAATTTGTGCTTGTCATTAACTAGAAATATTCTTTTGGGAAAAGAAGAAAAAGGAAATGTGAACAAAGGGATACTAGGATTGCAATTCAAACAATAATTTATACATCTATTTTGTGTTAAACATGATATAACATGTTAAACAAGATGCAGGTTAAATCTATTTTAAAACTTAGAAGGAGTTAGAAAGAAACAGTAACAGTTGCATTTAATATAAGAATAAAGTGACCATGATTGAGTTTAAGTGACCAGCCCCATATCACAGACCTTAAAATTGATGCTTTTAAATTCACACTATAATAAGTATAGAAAGAAAACAGGTATTCTCTTTCCATTACTGTTGTCTTAAAAGTATTAGATGACCATTTCTGATGTTCTTTCAATTTTGAGGTCACATAAAAATTCTGAAAGAGATGGGAATACCAGACCACCTGACCTGCCTCTTGAGAAACCTATATGCAGGTCAGGAAGCAACAGTTAGAATTGGACATGGAACAACAGTCTGGTTCCAAATAGGGAAAGGAGTACACAAAAGCTGTATATTGTCACCCTGCTTATTTAACTTATATGCAGAGTACATCATGAGAAACGCTGGGCTGGAAGAAGCACAAGCTGGAATCAAGATTGCCAGGAGAAATATCAATAACCTCAGATATGCAGATGACACTACCCTTATGGCAGAAAGGGAAGAGGAACTAAAAAGCCTCTTGGTGAAAGTGAAAGAGGAGAGTGAAAAATTTGGCTTAAAGCTCAACATTCAGAAAACTAAGATCATGGTATCTGGTCCCGTCATTTCATGGCAAATAGATGGGGAAACAATGGAAACAGTGGCTGACTTTATTTTTCTGGGCTCAAAATCACTGCAGATGGTGACTGCAGCCATGAAATTAAAAGACACTTAATCCTTGGAAGGAAAGTTATGACCAACCTAGACAGCATATTGAAAAACAGAGACATTACTTTGCCAACAAAGGTCCGTGTACTCAAGGCTATGGTTTTTCCAGTGGTCATGTATGGATGTGAGTGTTGGACTATAAAGAAAGCTGAGCACAGAAGAATTGATGCTTTTGAACTGTGGTGTTGGAGAAGAGTCTTGAGAGTCCCTTGGACTGCAAGGAGATCCAACCAGTCCATCCTAAAGGAAATCAGTCCTGGGTGTTCATTGGAAGGACTGATGTTGAAGCTGAAAGTCCAGTACTTTGGGCACCTGATGTGAAGAACTGACTCATTTGAAAAGACCCTGATTCTGGGAAAGATTGAAGGCAGGAGGAGAAGGGGATGACAGAGGATGAGATGGTTGGATGGCATCACTGACTCAGTGGACATGGGTTTGGGTGGACTCCGGGAGTTGGTGATGGATAGGGAGGCCTGGCGTGCTGTGTTTCATGGGGTCGCAAAGGGTCAAACATGACTGAGTGACTGAACTGATACCTTCACACTCAAATATTGAGAATATTCCAATCTCCCTTAGGTTCAGTCTCTTCTTGTATATCAATATCTTCAAATGTCTGTCCCACTATTTTCAGTCATATTTTTTAAAAGTAATTTTTACCTTATTTTCATTTTTTTTTCTCCTTTGCAAAATACTGCAGTATCTGCACTCAGATTTCCAATCTACCGCACTCAGATTATCTTTAAATGTAAAAATGTCCAGGAAGTCTATCTAGGCTAATCATCTTATCTAACTCTTCACTCTTAGCATGCATTTTCCTCTACTAATACTAATGACATGAATATTTGCATCTCTAATATATATTATCACCCATTCATTGATTCAGTAAAACCAACAATGATGTGTTATCTTGTATTTCACTGACAGGCTTTTTACTCATTGCTTTTTATTAATTTAACAATCACAGTTAAAGTCACAGTATTTAAAATTATTTAATATTCTCATTTTTCAGACTGAAAAACTTAGGCATGGGAAAATTAAGTAATTTATTAATATAAGACTGCCTATTTGTAACATAGGGGCAAGAGTACCTAAGAACACATTCTCCTAACTACAGTATAATTCCTGGTACTCTGCATTGGTTAGGAGGACCCAAAAGATGAAATGTGGAAACTAGGATGGCATTAGTGTAACTATTGACTTTATAGCAGTTTTCCTTACTATTTTTATTTGTTAGTCTAGAGGTTATGGCCTGCATTTCTAAATGCAATCTATTTAAGCTTAATAATGAATTACTTCAAGAAAAATATAGTAAATTTGCAATGGCATAATTTCATTTGGGCTTCCCTTGTGGCTCAGAAGTTAAAGAATTTGCCTGTAATTCAGGAGGCCTGGGTTCAGTCCCTGGGTCAGGAAGATCCCCTGGAGAAAGGAATGTCCATCCTCTCCAGTGTTCTTGCCTGAAGAATTCCATGTAGAGAGGAGATAGACAAGATATTGTCTATGGGGTCGTAAGAGTGGGACATAAGTGAATGACTAACACACACACATCTGCGCACATAGAGTTCCATTTACTTAATTCCATTAATCCATTGCTATAATTTTCAAACATGCATATGTCTTGTTAAGGAAATTAAGAGGAAAATTATATTAGTGTATATAATCCTTTATATTTAACCATACATTTACCATTATCAGTACTCCATTCTTTGCTGTATATCCAAGTTATGATGATTTTCATTTTTCTTCAGCCTGAAGGACTCTTATACTGCATGTTTGCCAGCAACAAATTATCTCTGCTTTTACCTGAAAACGTCTTTATTTTGTCTTTGTCAAAAAATGCTTTACTGGATGAAAAATTCTTGATCAATAGATTTTTTTTTTCATTTTCCCATGGCATGTAATGTATCTGTCTTTCTTAGTTTCTGATGAAAATGTTGCAAATAATGCATCATATTTTGCTCTATGTAATATGTCAAATTTCTCTTGTTTCAATATTTTCTCTTCACCTTCAGCTATCAAAAATTATAATACGCTTCTGTGTGTTTTTTGTGCTTTTTACTTATGGTTTGTTGAACATCTGGAGATTGTAAGTCATTCAGTTCGGTTCAATTCAGTTGCTCAGTCATGTCCGACTCTTCGCGACCCCATGAATCGTAGCACGCCAGGCCTCTCTGTCCATCACCAACTCCTGGGGTTCACCCAGACTCACGTCCATCGAGTCAGTGATGCCATCCAGCCATCTCATTCTTTGTCGTCTCCTTCTCCTCCTGCCCCCAATCCCTCCCAGTATCACAGTCTTTTCCAATGAGTCAACTCTTCGCATGAGGTGGCCAAAGTACTGGAGTTGCAGCTTTAGCATCATTCCTTCCAAAGAAATCCCAGGGCTGATTTCCTTCAAAATGGACTGGATGGATCTCCTTGCAGTCCAAGGGACTCTCGAGAGTCTTCTCCAACACCACAGTTCAAAAGCATCAATTCTCTGGCACTCAGCCTTCTTCACAGTCCAAATCTAACATCCATACCTGACCACAGGAAAAACCATAGCCTTGACTAGATGAAACTTTGTTGGCAAAATAATGTCTCTGCTTTTGAATATGCTATCTAGGTTGGTCATTACTTTCCTTCAAGGAGTAAGCATCTTTTAATTTCACAGCTGCAGTCGCCATCTGCAGTGATTTTGGAGCCCCCAAAAATAAAGTCTGACACAGTTTCCACTGTTTCCCCATCTATTTCCCATGAAGTGGTGGGACCGGATGCCATGATCTTCGTTTTCTGAATGTTGAGATTTAAGCCAATTTTTTCACTCTTCTCTTTCACTTTCATCAAGAGGCTTTTTAGTTCCTCTTCACTTTCCGCCATAAGGGTGCTGTCATCTGCATATCTGAGGTTATTGATATTTCTCCCGGCAATCTTGATTCCAGCTTGAGTTTCTTTCAGTCCAGGTTTCTCATGATGTACTCTGCGTATAAGTTAAATAAGCAGGGTGACAATATACAGCCTTGACATACTCCTTTTCCTATTTGGAACCAGTCTGTTGTTCCATGTCCAGTTCTAACTGTTGCTTCCTGACCTGCATAGAAATTTCTCAAGAGGCAGATCAGGTGGTCTGGCATTCCCATCTCTTTCAGAATTTTCCACAGTTTATTGTGATCCACACAGTCAAAGGCTTTGGCATAGTCAATAAAGCAGAAATAGATGTTTTTCTAGAACTCTCTTGCTTTTTCCATGATCCAGCAGATGTTGGCAATTTGATGTCTGGTTCCTCTGCCTTTTCTAAAACCAGCTTGAACATCAGGAAGTTCACGGTTCACATATTGCTGAAGCCTGGCTTGGAGAATTTTGAGCATTACTTTACTAGCATGTGAGATGAGTGCAACTGTGCGGTAGTTTGAGCATTCTTTGGCATTGCCTTTCTTTAGGATTGGAATGAAAACTGACCTTTTCCAGTCCTGTGGCCACTGCTGAGTTTTCCAAATTTGTTGGCATATTGAATGCAGCACTTTCACAGCATCATCATTCAGTATTTGAAGTAGCTCAGCTGGAATTCCATCACCTCCACTAGTTTTGTTCGTAGTGATGCTTTCTAAGGCCCATTTGACTTCATATTCCAGGATGTCTGGCTCTAGATGAGTGATCACACCATCGTGACTATCTGGGTCATGAAGATCTTTTTTGTACAGTTCTTCTGTGTATTCCTGCCATCTCTTCTTAATATCTTCTGCTTCTGTTAGGTCCATACCATTTCTGTCCTTTATCGAGCCCATCTTTGCATGAAATGTTCCCTTGGTATCTCTAATTTTCTTGAAGAGATCTCTAGTCTTTCCCATTAGTCTTTCCCATTCTGTTGTTTTCCTCTATTTCTTTGCATTGATCACTGAAGAAACCTTTCTTATCTCTTCTTGCTATTCTTTGGAACTCTGCATTCAGATATTTATATCTTTCCTTTTCTCCTTTGCTTTTCGCTTCTCTTCTTTTCACAGCTATTTGTAAGGCCTCCCCAGACAGCCATTTTGCTTTTTTGCATTTCTTTTCCATGGGAATGGTCTTGATCCTGTCTTCTGTACAATGTCATTAACCTCATTCCATAGTTCATCAGGCACTCTATCTATCAGATCTAGTCCCTTAAATCTATTTCTCACTTCCACTGTATAATCATAAGGGATTTGATTTAGGTCATACCTGAATGGTCTAGTGGTTTTCCCTACTTTCTTCAATTTTAATCTGAATTTGCAATAAGGAGTGCATAGTCTGAGCCACAGTCAGATCCTGGTCTTGTTTTTGCTGACTGTATAGAGCTTCTCCATCTTTGGCTGCAAAGAATATAATCAGTCTGATTTTGGTGTTGACCATCTGGTGATATCCATGTATAGAGTCTTCTCTTGTGTTGTTGAAAGAGGGTGTTTGTTATGACCAGTGCATTTTCTTGGAAAAACTCTATTAGCCTTTACCCTGCTTCATTCCATATTCCAAGGCCAAATTTGCCTGTTACTCCAGGCGTTTCTTGACTACCTACTTTTGCATTCCAGTCCCCTATAACGAAAAGGACATCTTTTTGGGTGTTAGTTCTAAAAGGTCTCGGTGCACTAAGCGCAGCCGGCTGCGACCGGCGCACTAGCGCAGTCGAGAGGAGCTACACTACGTCTGAGGTCAGGGGCAGAAGCCAAGAGGACCCCATGCCCGAAGGGCGGCAGCCAACAGGAGTTACCCCATGTCCGAGGTCAGGGGCAGCGGCCGAGAGTAGCAGGCTGTGACAGCGCAGGAACGGCTGAGAGGATCTACCCTGTGTCCGAGGTCAGGAGGGGCGGCTGAGAGGAGCTACCCCGCGTCAGAGGTCAGGGGCGGCCGCCGGGGGGAGTTACCCCGTGTCCGAGGTCAGTGGCAGCCGCCGGGAGGAGCTACCCCAGGCCCCCACGCCCGAGGCCAGGGGTGGCGGCCGGGAGGACCAAACCCATGTCCAACGAGCAATGGCTGCGAGGGCGCAGGAGGCCTAGAGGAGCTATCCCATGTTGAAGGTCAGGAAGGGTGGCGATGAGGAGATACCCTTGTTCAAGGTAAGGACCAGTGGCTGCGCTTTGCTAGAGCAGCCGTGAAGAGATACCCCATGCCCAAGGTAAGAGAAACCCTAGTAAGATGGTAGGTGTTGTCAGAGGGCATCAGAGGGCAGACACACTGAAACCATACTCACAGAAAACTAGTCAATCTAATCACACTAGGACAACAGCCTTGTCTAACTCAATGAAACTAAGCCATGCCCATGGGGCAACCCAAGATGGGCAGGTCAAGGTGGAGAGTTTTGACAGAATGTGGTCCACTGGAGAAGGGAATGGCAAACCACTTCAGTATTCTTGCCTTGAGAACCCCATGAACAGTATGAAAAGGCAGAATGATAGGATACTGAAAGAGAAACTCCCCAGGTCAGTAGGTGCCCAATATGCTACTGGAGATCAGTGGAGAAATAACTCCAGAAAGAATGAAGAGATGGAGCCAAAGCAAAAACAATACCTAGCTGTGGATGTGTCTGATGATAGAAGCAAGGTCCGATGCTGTAAAGACCAATATTGCATAGGAACCTGGAATGTCAGGTCCATGAATCAAGGCAAATTGGAAGTGGTCAAACAAGAGATGGCAAGAGGGAATGTCGACATTCTAGGAATCAGTGAACTAAAATGGACTGGAATGGGTGAATTTAACTCAGATGACCCTCAGAAGAAATGGAGTAGCCATCATGGTCAACAAAAGAGTCTGAAATGAAGTACTTGGATGCAATCTCAAAAACGACGGAATGATCTCTGTTTGTTTCCAAGGCAAACCATTCAATATCACAGTAATCCAAGTCTATGCCCCAACCAGTAACTCTGAAGAAGCTGTAAGTCATTGTCTTCTACCAAATTTGAGAAGCTTCTCGCTATCATTTATTCAAATACATTCTTTTTATCTTTTTATTTCCTTCTGTTATTCCAATTACACATATATTGGGTCAATTGATAATGTCTCAAAAATTTCAAAGAAATTATTCATTTCATCTCTATTTTTTCCTCTTCAGATCGAGTTATTTCTGTTGATTTACCTTCCAATTAATTAATCTTTTCTTCATCAATTTCAATGCTCTTGCAACTTATTTCATGAATTTTTTCACTGTAGCTATTATAACTTTTAAGTCACAGAAAACAAATCTGTGACTCATTTATATGAGTCACAAAATCTATGATCTCATTATATGTGGAATCAAAAATAGTCGAATTCATAGAAGCAGAGTAGCATGGTGGTTACTAGGCACTGTGGGGAGGGAGAAATGGGGAGATGTTTGTAAGAGGTGTTTCAGTTATACAAGATGAATCACTTCTGGAGATCTAATGTATAGAATGGTGACTATAGGTAAAAATACTGGACTGTATATGTAAAATTTGTCAGCAGGGTATATCATAAGTTTCCTCACCACATGCACCAAAAAAATTGCAATTTCATTAGATGATGGATATGTTAATAAGTTTGATTTTAATGATTATTTCACAATGTAAACCTACAGCAAATCATCAAGTTGTACATCTTAAATTGTTGTTCAGTCACTAAGTTGGGTCCAGCTCTTTCCAACTGGATGGACTGGAAAGCATGCCAGGTTCCTCTGTCCTTCACTATCTCCCAGAGTTTGCCCAAATTCATGTCCATTGAGTCAGTGATGCTATCTATCTCACCTTCTTTCCTCACCTTCTCCTACTTTAAATTTTTCCCAGCATCAGGGTCTTTCCTAATGAGTCAGTTCTTCACATGAAGTGGCCAACGTATTGGAGCTTCAGCTTCAGCATCAGTCCTTCCAATGAATATTCAGGGCTCATTTCCTTCAGGATAGACTGGTTTGATCTCCTTGCCGTCCAAGGGACTCTCAAGAGTCTTCTTCAATATCACAGTTCAAAAACACCAATTATTTGGCCCTCAGCTTTCTTTATGGTCCAACTCTCACATCCATGCATGACTACTGGAAAAAAACCATAGCCTTGACTAGATGGACTTTTTGGCAAAATAATGTCTCTGCTTTTTAATATGCTATCTAGGTTTGTCACAGCTTTTCCTCCAAGGAACAAATGTCTTTTAATTTCATGGCTGCAGTCACCATCTGCAATGATTTGGAAGCCCAAGAAAATAAAGTCTGTTACTCTTTACATTGTTTCTCCATTGATCAGTCATGAAGTGACAGGACCAGATGCCATGATCATGGTTTTTTGAATGTTGAGTTGTAAGCCAATTTTTTCACTCTCCTCTTTCACTTTCATCAAGAGGCTCTTTAGTTTTTCTTCACTTTCTGCCATAAGGGTGGTGTCATCTGCATATCTAAGGTTACTGATATTTCTCCTTGCAATCTTGATTCAGTTTGAGCTTCATCCAGTCTGGCATTTCACATGATGTACTCTGCATATAAGTTAAATATGCAAGGTGACAATATACAGCCTTGACATACTCCTTTCCCATTTTGAACCAGTCTATTGTTCCATGTCCGGTCCTAACAGTTGCTTCTTGACCTGCATACAGATTTCTCAGAGGCCAGTGAGGTGGTCTTGTATTCCTATCTCTTTAAGAATCTTCCAGTTTGTTGTGATGCACACAGTCAAAGGCTTTTTTATAGTGAAGTAGAAGTAGATGTTTTTTTCTGGAAAAATTTCTATGATCCAGTGGATGTTGGCAATTTGATCTCTTGTTTCCTAAATTCAACCTTTTCTAAAAAATTCAATCCTTTTCTGAATCCAACTTGAACATCTGGAAGTTCTTGGGCAGCATCAGTCCTACTAATGAATATTCAGGGATGGTTTCCTTTAGGATTGATTGGTTTGCTGTCTTTATAGTCCAAGCGACTCTCAAGAGTCTTTTCCAGCACCACAATTTGAAAATATCAGTTCTTCAGCACTTAGCCTTCTTCATTATTCAACTCTTACATATGTATATGACTACTGAAAAAAAACATAATTTTGGCTATATGGATCTCTGTCAGCAAAATGATGTCTCTGTTTTTTAATACATTGTCTAGTTTTGTCATAACTTTTCTTCCTAGGAACAAGTGTTTTTAATCTTGTGGCTATAGTCACTGTCTGCAGTGATTTTGGAGCCCAAGAAAATAAATCCATCCCTATTTCTTCTTTTCCCTGTCTATTTGCCATGAAGTGATGGTACCAGATGCCACGATTTTAGTTTTTTGAATGCTGAGTTTAAGCCAGCTTTTTCACTCTCCTCTTTTACCCTCATCAAGAGACTCTTTAGTTCCTCTTCACTGTCTGCCAGTACAGTGGTATCATATGCATATCTGTCAGTTCAGTTCCGTTCAGTTCAGTTGCTTAGTCATGTCTGACTCCTTGCAACCCCATGAACCGCAGCACGCCAGGCCTCCCTGTCCATCACCAGCTGCCGGAGTCCACCAAAACCCAAGTCCATTGACTCGGTGATGACATCCAACCATCTCATTCTCTGTCATCCCCTTTTCCTCCTGCCTTCAATCTTTCCCAGCATCTGGGTCTTTTCAAATGAGTCAGCTCTTTGCATCAGGTGGCTTGATATTTCCCATTATATTATATCCTCAGTTGTGTCTTAATTGAAAGTTGGTATTCTTTCTCATTTTAAAAGTTTACAATGTGAAATATAAAGCAAACAAGCAAACAAAATCTGTGAACAAAACAAACGCAAACAAAAATAAACACATAGATATGCAAACAAGGCAGTGGTTATTAGAAGGGAAGCAACCAGGAAGAGGGAGAACTGGATAAACGGGTTCAATTATGTAATAATAGACAGAAACTAAATTTTTGATGGCTACCATGCTATAGTGTGTACAGAAGTCAACATATAATGCTGTGCACGTGAAATTTACATGTTATAAATCATTTTTCCTCATTATTTCAATAAAAGGTAAATTAAAAACTTAAAAAGTAAAAGCTTGAAATAATTATTACTGTTACATCATTTACAGCTGTTTTTTTGGCCAGTTATGTAATATTAAGATGAAGATGATTACTCTGGGAAGTTTTTTTTTTAGAACCCACATTTCTTTAGGTAGATATATTCCTAAGTATTTTATTCTTTTCATTGCAATGGTGAATGGAATTGTTTCCTTATTTCTCTTTCTATTTTCT
This sequence comes from Bos mutus, assembly GCF_027580195.1. Lineage (NCBI taxonomy): Eukaryota > Metazoa > Chordata > Mammalia > Artiodactyla > Bovidae > Bos > Bos mutus. Next base: position 1,811,606 of record NC_091619.1, on the reverse strand, counting down.
CATTATTAGTGTATAGGAATGCAAGGGATTACTGTGCGTTGATTTTATATCCTGCAACTTTACTATATCCATTGACTAGCTCTAGCAATTTTCTGGTGGAGTCTTTAGGGTTTTCTTTGTAGAGGATCATGTCATCTGCAAACAGTGAGAGTTTTACTTCTTCTTTTCCAATTTGGATTCCTTTTATTTCTTTTTCTGCTCTGACTGCTGTGGCCAAAACTTCCAAAACTATGTTGAATAGTAATGGTGAAAGTGGGCACCCTTATCTTGTTCCTGACTTTAGGGGAAACACTTTCTATTTTTCACCATTGAGGATAATGTTTGCTGTGGGTTTGTCATATATAGCTTTTATTATGTTGAGGAATGTTCCTTCTATTTCTGCTTTCTGGAGAGGTTTTATAAATGGGTGTTGAATTTTGTCAAAGGCTTTCTCTGCATCTATTGAGATAATCATATGGCTTTTATTTTCCAATTTGTTGATGTACTATAAAACACTGGTGAAAGAAATCAAAGGGGACACTAATATACGGAGAAATATACCGTGTTCATGGATCAGAAGAATCAATATAGTGAAAATGAGTATACTACCCAAAACAATCTATAGATTCAGTGCAATCCCTATCAAGCTAACAACAGTATTTTTCACAGAGCTAGAACAAATAATTTCAAAATTTGTATGAAAATACAAAAAATCTCAAATAGCCAAAGGAATCTTGAGAAAGAAGAATTGAACTGGAGGGATCAACCTGCCTGATTTCAGGCTCTACTACAAAGCCACAGTCATCAAGACAGTATGGTACTGGCACAAAGACAGAAATATAGATCAATGGAACAAAATAGAAAGCCCAGAGATAAATCCATGCACCTATGGACACCTTATCTTTGACAAAGGAGGCAAGAATATACAATGGATTAAAGACAATCTCTTTAACAAGTGGTGCTGGGAAAACTGGTCAACCACTTGTAAAAGAATGAAACTAGAACACTTTCTAACACCATAGACAAAAATAAACTCAAAATGGATTAAAGATCTAAACTTAAGACCAGAAACTATAAAACTCTTAGAGGAGAACATAGGCAAAACACTCTCTGACATACATCACAGCAGGATCCTCTATGACCCAGCTCCCAGAATATTGGAAATAAAAGCAAAAATAAACAATTGGGACCTAATTAAAATTAAAAGCTTCTGCACAACAAAGGAAACTCTAAACAAGGTGAAAAGACAGCCTTCAGAATGGGAGAAAATAATAGCAAATGAAGCAATTGACAAAGGACTAATCTCAAAAATATACGACCAACTCCTGCAGCTCAATTCCAGAAAAATAAACAACCCAATCAAAAGGTGGGCCAAAGAACTGAACAGACATTTCTCTAAAGAAGACATACAGATGGCTAACAAACACATGAAAAGATACTCAACATCACTCATTATCAGAGAAATGCAAATCAAAACAACAATTAGGTACCATTTCACGCCAGTCAGAATGGCTGCAATTGAAAAGTCTACAAGCAATAAATGCTGGAGAGGATGTGGAGAAAAGGGAACCCTCTTACACTGTTGGTGGGAATGAAAGCTAATACAGCCACTATGGAGAACAGTGTGGAGATTCCTTAAGAAACTGGAAATAAAACTGCCTTATGACCCAGATATCCCACTACTGGGCATACACACCGTAGAAACCAGAAGGGAAAGAGACACGTGTACCCCAATGTTCATCACAGCACTGTTTATAATAGCCAGGACATGGAAGCAACCTAGATGTCCATCAACAGATGAATGGATAAGAAAGCTGTGGTACATATACACAATGGAGTATTATTCAGCCATTAAAAAGAATACATTTGAATCAGTTCTAATGAGGTGGGTGAAACTGGAGCCTATTATACAGAGTGAAGTAAGCCAGAAAGAAAAACACCAATACAGTATACTAATGCATATATATGGAATTTAGAAAGATGGTAATGATAACCCTGTATGTGAGACAGTAAAAGAGACACAGATGTGTAGAACAGTCTTTTGTACTCTGTAGGAGAGGGAGAGGGTGGGATGATTTGGGAGAATGTCATGGAAACATGTATAATATCATATATGAAATGAATCACCAGTCCAGGTTTGATGCATGATACTGGATGCTTTGGGCTGATGCACTGGGATGACCCAGAGGGATGGTACAGGGAGGGATGTGGAAGGAGGGTTCTGGATGGGGAACACGTGTACACCCGTGGCAGATTCATGTTGATGTATGGCAAAACCAATACAATATTGTAAAGTAATTGACCCCCAATTAAAATAAATAAATTTATGTTTAAGAAAAACAAACAAAAAACAAAACAAACAAACAAACAAAAAGAACCCACGTTTATGGAATTTTAGAAATGCATGCTACCCATTAGCTAACAAAGATTTTCATTTCTCTGAAACATTCTTTCTACTGTTTCTGATGAAAAATCTTCATTCTTCAAATTATGTTTCTAAGTAAGCTGTCATTTCTTTTTCTCAGTGATTTCAAGTTGTTTTCCCCCTCCCTTTCCCACCCCGCCTTGGCTTTAGTTTTCAGAAATTTGACTATTTGTGTGTTGGTGTGGACTGTCAGATATTATTTCATTTCTATGGAGTTAGGAGCAAAGGTCTGGGTTTGTAACTGCTTCATGCTAACATAGGGTACTGTATTCTTCAGAAACAACTTTGGAATATCCTTTTAACAATTCAATTAAACTTTGCAATTATATAGCATGAAAACAAGGGGCTGTTTGAGACTTTAGTTAATGCACACCTCAATTAACAGAATCAGAATTAGATATACATTGAAACATTATCTTTTCTATCTAAAATCATCCTAATTTTTACCAAATATAGCCAAATTAAGATTAATTTGTTTGCAAATTAAGTCTGATTTCAACAAGGTTGGCCTGGTTACTTATATTGATCATATAGGCTCTTTTAAATTGGCTGTGTTAGAATTTTTCATAAAGAATCTCATATTGAACTTTTAAAAGGCCTCTGAGGGCCAAGAAATCCAAACCAAGGGCTTGTCACAGATTTTGCCTTACAAATTTGGATAAATTTCTCCTTTTGAAGTCCCAAAAAATTTCACCAGTCTGGTAGTGACCTTCTTTATTTATTTGATAAGACTGTTGGGAACCTATGAGTTTGGAATTTCTGGAGAGATCAGATACAGCAAGAAGATAAATGTTTCAATTTTACTTACAAAAGTATTATTAACCAAGTTGCTATACATCATAATTAGCTTAAGGGGAAAAGTCATCCTATATCTAGAAGACATAGATTAAAAACCAGTAATAGTTCAGACAAAACCAAAAAATTATAATCACATTCATCAGTGTACCCAGTTCCATGTAACTAACCCTTTTTGCTAACAGTTTTATGAAATCAGAGTTTCCATTAGACTTTCAAATTTCTTACCCAGTTCAGCAGTGTGATGTGAAATTTATCATAGACCTGAATGTTTTAAAAGTCTCTCCTATGAATTTTCTTAAGGATGAAGCACTTTTGACAAAGTATCAGAGTACAATAACTGTCTATAATTGACAAAAGACTTAAAGGTCAAAGTTAAAGATGTGATTAAGATGTTTGACAAAGAAGCTTAACCAAGTTGCTGTAACATACATTTAAGATAACAACTAGAATTATGACATTACACTAGGACATATCTTAATTTCAGAAACTATATAATTTCAAAAATGTCTATACTAACAAAACTCATCCAGAGTATAACTGAGGAAGCTTATTATGCCTTGACAACGCTTCCTATATAATTCAACATACTAAACAATCTTTGCTGCTACTGCTGCTGCTAAGTCGCTTCAGTTGTGTCCGACTCTGTGCGACCCCATAGATGGCAGCCCACCAGGCTCCTCTGTCCCTGAGATTCTCCAGGCAAGAACACTGGAGTGGATTGCCATTTCCTTCTCCAATGCATGAAAGTGAAAAGTGAAAGTGAAGTCGCTCAGTCGTGTCCGACTCTTAGCGACCCCATGGACTGGAGCCTACCAGGCTCCTCCATCCATGGGATTTTCCAGGCAAGAGTGCTGGAGTGGGGTGCCATTGCCTTCTCCTTACTATTTTTCTCTGAGATGCCTTAAGGGCCCTCTGAAACATTACAAAGTTGGTTGTGTAACAGAGCAGGATGAGCACTGAAGAGCACAGCCCTTAGCAAGTAGCTATTGCTGTGCCTCATTATTCTGTACCCTGTTACTAGGCAACAGGTCTTTCTCAGCCACTGTGCCTGTCAGCCCTACCCACAATCAACCAACCGTCAATGAGCACTGAGTTAGTTGTCCTGCTCAGCTATTGGTCAGCACTGCAGTGGGCCCTGCCCACTGGTAACTGTCAATGAGGGACCAATGGGGAAGGGATTCAATCAAATATCAGTGGTGTGTGGTAGTCATCATGTGGAGAGTGAGGTAAGAGGCAGATTCAGGCCTCCTCCTGGAGGTCCTCCAGCTTACCCAGCCTTGGGCTAGTAGGTGAGCTCGAGGGCCCAGGGAAGAGATGGGGGGCTATGTCCTGCTGGGCTGCAGAGCCCTCACTAAAGGGCTCTACTAGCTGTGGCCCAGACCTTGAGGAACAGTGAACCTCCCCACCCCCGACCCCATTCCTATCTCTGTGACCCACTAGCAGTGGGTTGTCTTTCTGGGCCACAGTCTGTGAGACTTGGTTTCCCCATTTGGGTGACCTGAGGAGACTGAACACCATTTGGGTTGGATTCCTGGCTCTCTCAGGGATGACAGCTGGACAGGATATGGGAACCTGGCCTTGAAGGAGCTGTCAACTGAGATCTGCCTCCTCTTAGCCAGAACGGACAACTTGGAGGGTGGAAGTTGTGCCTTGGGACTTTGCCATTTCTTGTCAGGACAGAGAATAACATTCATCTGGTAGAGATTTACAGCAACATCATTACATCATGTATTGAGACTTACTGTGTTCAACAAACTGCCCTAGCCACAGTGAAAACAAAAACACAAAATACATAGTATTCCCTTCTAGGCTACTCACATTCTTCTTATGAAAGGCACACATTCACGATATGACATAGCTTAAGGCTTTCATGAATATATGAGAGTACTGGTCAAATAAAAAAAATATATATGCATTACCTAAAAGTTGAGAAGTATGTTTTATTTGGCAGATATACGGAGGATTTAATCCTTAAAGACAGGCTCTCAGGTAGCTGTTCTACCTGTTCTGAAGAGGTAGGGGAGGACTCAGGATATATAGAAGTTTATGCAAAAAAGGGAGTTGGAGTATTCAAAGATTTCTGTTAGTTAGAGAAAAAAGGCACCTCAAGTAAACGAATTTATGATGTTTCTATGTATGAGAAGATGAAAGGGTTTAGTCTCATGGAAACTATTCCTTTGATATGCACCTTAAATATCTAGGGCCGGCATTCTGTTTTTCTCCTTCCTGAATTCCATTAGGGTGCACCATCAGAGGTTGATGGCTTGGTGACTACAACATCCTCTATTTAATGAATTGACAAGAGACATTCTTTGTCTACATATTCAAGTGACTCTCTTCCCATAAAGGATTTCTAGAGGGTTCAGTCATATTGTTGCTGAATGTCCCCAGACAAGATGTTTCTACTTCAATATCTCAGCCTCATTTAAAAAGCTCTTTAAACAAGGGGGAAAGGATAACAAACAGTCCTCCCTGAAACAGAGCAAATCTTTAACACTGACCTCAGAAACTATTCCTTCATGCTCCTCTGTCCATGAAATTCTCCAGGCAAGAATACTGGAGTGGGTAGCTATTTCCTTCTCCAGGGAATCTTCCCACAGGGATCCAAGCCAGGTGTTCTCCATTGCAGGCAGATTCTTTACCATCAGACCCACCAAGGAAGCCCATTCCTTCATAGGAGACTGAATTTTGTTTCATTCTTCTGTGGAACAATTTATGTTCTAGGGCAGGGTTGAAAACAATAGAACATTCAGTAGGCTAACAGGTGCATAAAGCCAAGAAAAGGACATCCAAAGTGACTGTTAACCAAACCATTCACCCCAGAGTGAATGTGGGCATAACTAAGACTCTGCCCCTGATAGGCCACATCAGAGAACTAACACTGTAAAAGGCTGGGAAGGAGAAATTTCACTAAAATAATCAAGATAGTCACTAAACAAATATTAGAAAAAATAACAAATATAAGGCCCAGGGATGTGTAAGGGGGTGGGGCAATAAACAAAGTTTCTTCAATATATTATCTAAAATATCCAGTTTTAAACAACAAAAGTAAGATACATGGAAAGCAGCAGAAATGTATCACATATTACCAGAAAAGAAATCAGGCAACAAGAAATTCCTGTGAGTGTGACTAGATGACATACTGAAAAGTAAAAACCTTCAAAGTCATCATTTTATTGAATAAATATATTTAAAGACTTAAAAAAAAAGTAAAGAAAGGTATCATAATAATATTAATCAAATATAATACCAATAAATAAAATAGAAATTTAAGATTGCCCACATGGAAATACTTGATTTAAAAAGTACAGTAACAGATTTTCTTAAAGAATTTCTTATGGTGGCCACTATGAAGAGCAGTACAGTACAGAGTTTCCTTAAAAAAAAAAAAATAGAGCTACAGTATTATTAGCAATTCCATTCCTGAGCATGCACCTGGAGAAAACCATACTTTAAGAAGATGTAAACCTCACAATGTTCATTGCAGCACTATTTACAATATCTAGAATATGGAAGCAACCTGAATGTCCAACAGCAAAGAAATAGATAAAGAAGATGTGATACATATGTACAATGGAATATTGCTCAGCTACAAAAAAATAATGCCATTTGCAGCAACATGGATGTATGTAGAGACTGTCATACTGAGGAAAGGAAGTTAGATACAAAAAAAAGCACGCACAAATATATATTGCTTATATATGGAATCTAAAATTAAAAAAGGGGTAAATGAACTTATTTACTAAACAGAAGTAGAGTCACAGATGTATAATAGGAAAAAAATGTATGGTTACAATCATATGGGAGTTTGAGTTTTCCAAATTTGCTGGCATATTGAGTGCAGTACTTTCACAGCATCATCTTTCAGGATTTGGAAAGATGGCAAATAAGCAACATAATCTTATACCATAAGACATTGTGAGAACAGCAAAGTAAACCTAAAGCAAATAGAAGGTGGTGGTAGGGGGGCGGGGAGTAAAATTTAAAGAAAAAAAATTTAAATAGTAGGATAAACGAAAAACTTTTAAGTCGATGAAACCAAAAGCTGCTTCTTTTGATTTTTAACAAGAGATCAAAAAGATCAACAAAATTGATAAACATTTGCTCAATTAGTCAAGACCAAAAAAAAACTCAGATAATTTAAATTATGGAACTCAGAAATGATATTGTTATTGAACTTCCAGAAATAAAAAGAATTATAAGCAAATATTATGAACATTTGCAGACTAATAAATTAGATAAGTTAGATGATATAGACAGATTCCTAAAAAGACAAAAAATTCCAAAACTACCACAAAAAGGAACTGTCAGCTGAGTAGACCTATAGCAAGTGATTGAAAGTATTCTCTCAATATTTTTAATAATAGAATCCTCTGAAATTATAGCAGGGTACACAGATGGTCAAATACAGTAGCTTCTATATTCTTAGCCTCCTTTGTTGCCAAGCTTATAAGCTTAAATGATAGGTGTAACTTCTAGGTTTATCCCTTAAGAATGATGTATCTCTTTCTGATTTACTGATGGCTATGAACAGAAAAACATCTATTTCTGCTTTATTGACTATGCCAAAACCTTTGACTGTGTGGATCACAATAAACTGTGGAAAATTCTGAAAGAGATGGGAATGCCAGACCACCTGATCTGCCTCTTGAGAAATTTCTATGCAGGTCAGGAAGCAACAGTTAGAACTGGACATGGAACAACAGACTGGTTCCAGATAGGAAAAGGAGTTTGTTAAGGCTGTATATTGTCACCCTGTTTATTTAACTTATATGCAGAGTACATCATGAGAAACGCTGGACTAGAAGAAACACAAACTGGAATCAAGATTGCCAGGAGAAATATAAATAACCTCAGATATGCAGATGACACCACCCTTATGGCAGAAAGTGAAGAGGAACTCAACAGCCTCTTGATGAAAGTGAAAGTGGAGAGTGAAAAAGTTGGCTTAAAGCTCAACATTCAGAAAATGAAGATCATGGCATCCAGTCCCATCACTTCATGGGAAATAGATGGGGAAACAGTGGAATCAGTGTCAGACTTTATTTTTCTGGGCTCCAAAATCACTGCAGATGGTAACTGCAGCCATGAAATTAAAAGATGCTTACTCCTTGGAAGGAAAGTTATGACCAACCTAGATAGCGTATTCAAAAGCAGAAACATTGGCAACAAGGGTTCGTCTAGTCAAGGCTATGGTTTTTCCTGTGGTCATGTATGGATGTGAGAGTTCGACTGTGAAGATGGCTGAACGCTGAAGAATTGATGCTTTTGAACTGTGGTGTTGGAGAAGACTCTTGAGAGTCCCTTGGACTGCAAGGAGATCCAACCAGTCCATTCTGAATGATCTCAGCACTGGGATTTCTTTGGAAGGAATGATGCTAAAGCTGCAACTCCAGTACTTTGGCCACCTCATGTGAAGAGTTGACTCATTGGAAAAGCCTCTGGTGCTGGGAGGGATTGGGGGCAAGAGGAGAAAGGGATGACAGAGGATGAGATGGCTGGATGGCATGACTGACTCGATGGACGTGAGTCTCAGTGAACTCCAGGAGTTGGTGATGGACAAGGAGGCCTGGCGTGCTGTGATTCATGGGGTTGCAAAGAGTCAGACACGACTGAGCGACTGATCTGATCTGATGAACAGAAAACCAGATACTATGGACTCAGCAATGGAAGGCTTATCTTAAGGATGGCAGAAACAATTCACCAGTTTTCAAGGGCTTGTATAACTTTGTGAAGCGAAGTTACCATATCAACCTTGCAAATTCTGGATTGCTTGTCACAAGACTGTTGTATGAGAGAAATAAATTCTGATTTAAGTACATTAATTTTGTATTCAATGGACTTTCTAAAGGTGATAGGCCAGAATACAATTTTTCATATAGCTCTGTGGAACTTCCCAAAAGGTAAGGAAGAATCCAGGATATATAAGAGTTTTTTTGTTTTGTTTTGTTTTGTTTTGTTTTTTGCTATAGAGAACATGTAGTTGAACATAAAAAAAATTACTGCTAATCACAAAAATACAAGACATCCAAAATCAATTATTTTAGTGTCTTTTTATCTATGGGAAGGACCAGCATCCTGCCTTTCACTGTTTTGCATTTCCCTTAGGGTACAGTTCAGTGGCTAATAGCTTGCAGGTATGATGGCTAGCAACATTCCTTCTTTATCAGAAAGGCAGACAATATTCTTTGTTTACTGAAATGGAAGGCAATAGTTTTTGTCCACAGAGGAAGGGAGTTGATGAATAGAGGGAAAGCCTTTTCTGGAGAGTGGAAAAGTGAATGGAATGAGAACTAGTGATGCAGCTGACTTCCCTCTCTGATAAAACAAAACTAATAAAGTAGCGGGAAGCCTTGGTTATGGGTAGAATATGAACTCTGAATGTTTTAAATCCCCAGAGATTCCCAGAAGAGTTTTACTAGTCACATGTTACACAAAGTCCTGCAACTAATAAGAGCAAATTAAAAAGTTGAGTGAGAAAGTTCTTTTCCTCCTTCTGATGAAAGAAGAAAGAAATCCCTGAGAGTCTCTTAAGCAGAACCTAACAAACCTCTAGAGGTCAGGAACCTCAAGCCCTGGCAATTATCAGGTAATATCTCTAAAGTGTTAAAAGTAAAGGCTCTAAGCCACTGCAATTTAGTGAGTGTTGGGAACTGATCATTGCAAATGTGGCCTAACCTCACATGTCATGTCAAAAACTCTGGAGCCATAGAAAACGGATGTCCCCAAAGTCAGGACCACTTTTTTCACTTCCCAGGTCGGGAAACTCAGAAGATGCAAGGGCTTTCCCAAGGTCACTTAACTAACAGTGACCAAGTTAAGAGTCCAGAGTCTTTGACCAGTAATTTGCATACTAAATTGATCTTTGCCTCTTTTGAGTGAAGAACAAAGCATACTTCTAACAACGTGAAGACGTTCTTGGAAGAATATAACTATAATACTGACTTGGCATTGGAGCCATTGTAAAATACACAAGGTGGGAAATTATTCTAGATGGTTTGACACTCTTTTCTTGATAACTAATCGTCACTACCATTTTCCTCAAATTACCATTTCTCTTTGACTTTGAAAAGGACATATATTTCTTTTGTCAGTGTGGCTCTATATGGCAAACTAAATTTGAGACAGGTTGATTTAGCAATAACTTCAGAGAGAACTTAGAATTGGATGGGATATGGTAACATCCCTCATTCACACATATACACACACGTTCAGAATATGCCAAAAGTAGAAGGAGATTGACATTCCTATTTTACTCCTGATGGTTAGCTAAGTAGATATTTACTACACAATTGGGTAAAACCTAAATGAGAAAGGACCTGGCCTGGAATTTGTATCAATTGTTCTTTGTATTTTCAAAATGCTTCTGAACTTTAAACTTTGAAAACAACCTTTCTGGGCTGTCTTGGAGGGAATATGGCCTATTGTATGAAATCACACTGTTTTGCAGGTAGTATGACAGAAAAACTTTTGGGCTTTGCACCAAGGAGATCACCTACTAAAACAACTTTGTATTTTGCTAGTATACTTTTTCCCTTTGGGGAACTTAGTGTATCTTTTAATTCCACAATCCATATAATCGCCTTTCTTATAGAGTTATTGTGAAGAGTCATGTGAATTTAGAACCTTAGTGTGTAAATAGCTCTGTTAGTGGAAAGAATTTTTCATAATATGTTAGGGATCAACAGAAAGACCGAGTATTTTCTAACTGGGGGAGATTTTGTTCTTAAACAGCTAGAATCCTTCAGAAAGATGCTTATAGAGAGAAATGAAACAATGATCTGCAACTGTGGAATTGGACGCGAAGGACACTCACATGGAGTTTGGGTACTGAAGAGGGTTACTTAAAGGTCTCATGAACAAACCGAAGGGACATTTAGACACTGTCCCTCATAATAAGTTCTTAGGCAAGAAGACAGAAAAATAGTCTACCTTTTTGGAGATAATCGCTCACAGATAAAGTGTAGATACAGTGAGAGAGAGAAACAAGAAAGATGAAAGGGTTCATAGACAAGATTAGGTCAGGGGACTCATGTGTGACTATGAAAGAATGAAGATCTTGTCAGGTCCATGAGGACAAAAGAATCCAAGGGACCTTTAAGGTAGAGTCCATATGTTGTGAACTGTTTATGAAAACATTTGTGATTTAGGCCATTTTCCTACTGCCTCTTCTGACTCTCAGTGACCAGCAAGATTCCACCCTGAAAATGCTTAATCTTTGCCTGAACCAAATCTAAGGAACAATGGAAAGTCTCCATCTCTGCCAAAGATACAGTGCTGAATAACAAAGTAAAACATTGTTTTGAGATTCAACACTTTTAAAATAACCTGCTCATTGAAGAGTTATTGGAAATCAATATCTTCTTAAAATGCTCCATATATATTATCACTCTGAGAACTACAGACTTATATGACTCGTAGTCTTTCTTCAAGGTGAAAGCATTGATAAACGAAAATCCTATACCACTAACGTTAAAACAGCTTGATTCCGGTTACAGTTGTGACACTTCATAGATACGGTCATCTTATTTTTAAAGTAGGTATTTTTAAAAACAATTTTAAAATTTTTAAATTTATAAATGTAAAATGTAAATTTTAAAAATAATTACAGCTGCCCTACACATTTTATATTTCTCCTAGGCACTTCACCTACACAGTTTGAAGAGTAAACTGAATAAATATGCAAACAAATTTGGCAAAATGCAGGCTCTATAAATGAGTTATTAAATATGTTAGCATGTGGCTAAGAAAATACATAGTTCAAGGTCATATAAACATAAGGGATTATTAACTATAAGGACAAACATGGAATTTTAAAGATGATGAGATTAAATCTGACATAGAATTATCAAGAAATATACAGAATCACTAGAATTTGTCTTTTTTGCATATGCTGAGCTTTACATTGAAGAAATGAAGAAAATGTCTCTTGCCACTTGATCTATAGTTGCATAAAATGTCTGCTTAGTAACATCATCCACAAACTATTTAAGCAAAATTTATCCTAAGGGTCCTTTAGAAGAGAGGAAAGGGAGCTTGCTATTTCTTTTCCTTTAGTATTTCAGGACCTAATTGTCTTTTTCAAGAAGAGGTAATGACTTTGATCTTCTGTTGTAAGTATAAGCCGTTGTTTAAATACAGTCCCCAAATTCCAAACAACTATCAAACTTCACTTATTAGCTGCTTACAGACAATATTATAAGTAGAAGTTGCTATGTCAGATCCTGATTCTGTCAATTAACTACTTGGTAATTTTTTCATGGCTTAGAATCAGATCCAAATGTAACTCACCTTATGCATGTGAATTTCCTTCATCTGGACAGCAATTAGAGTATTTTTTGTTCTTTTTTTACTATCAGCCATTAAACTCCTTTAAAAAATAGGGCAGAAAAAGTCACAATAAGTAATTAGTAATGGTGGCTTAATAAAGAAGAAACACATGAAGGGACAATTAGGAAAAGTATTACCTACATACACATCTTGTTTTGCCAAATAAAATATGAAATCAATTGGTAACTGCAAATTTGATCGTCTGTTTTATTCACACCAAAACTGCAGAGAATAATGGAAATTTGAATTTTTTGTTTCCTTGGATTTCAGAACTTCACATGATGAAGATCAACCAGACAGTCCTGAAAGAGTTCATCCTTGTTGGCTTTTCTGTTTACCCACATGCACAGACATTTCTCTTTGTGGTTTTCTTTTGCCTCTACCTTCCCACCCTCACAGGTAATCTGGCCATCATGGGTCTAACTTGGGTGGACAGATGTCTGCACACACCCATGTACCTCTTCCTTAGTGCACTCTCTTTCTCTGAGACCTGCTACACACTGACCATTATCCCCAAGATGCTGGCAGATCTCCTGGCCAAGGACAGAAGCATTTCATCCATAGGTTGTGGCTTGCAAATGTGTTTCTTCTTGGGACTTGGTGGCACTAATTGTATGATTCTTACTTTGATGGGATATGATCGCTTCTTGGCCATCTGCAACCCTCTCAGATATCCTTTGCTTATGACCAACATGGTGTGTGGAAAGCTTGTGGCCTCTGCTTGGGTTGTTGGCTTCTTTATCTCTGTGATAGAGACTGCTTTAATATTCAGGGGCTCTTTCTGCAACTCCAACCTTGTCAAACACTTCTTTTGTCATATGAGGGCTGTTGTGAGGCTGTCCTGTTTAGACAGTGACCTCACAGAATTCACTGTAACAGTGATGTCAGTGTCAGGTTTGATGGGCACCTTTCTCATCATCATCCTCACTTATGTGTTCATTCTTTCCACTGTCCTTAAAATCCCTTCCGCTGAGGGCAAGCAGAAGGCCTTTTCTACCTGTGCCTCCCACCTCACAGTGGTCATCATCCACTTTGGTTTTGCATCTATTGTGTATCTGAAGCCAGAAGCATCAGGGGGAGATGACACAGTGATCGCAGTTCCCTACACTGTCGTCACCCCTTTCCTCAGCCCTCTCATTTTCAGCCTCAGGAATAAGGACATGAAGAATGCTTTCAGAAAGATACTTAGAAAGAAATTTCTTGAATAATCTTGTACTATCACTGCATAACTGAGTGTTCACAGATGTCAGGAAACATCTACCCTGAAATATCTGGAGAAGCCTTTTCCCAGAGGTTGACATATGGGGATCAAGTGTCTGAGACTTGGACCCGATCCATGACAGGCATTTAGTTAGGATGCTAAGGAAGTTTTCCAACTACTTCCACTATTTGTCTCTGCATATTCTATGCTACTGCCAATCGTCCACTAGATGGGTTTTGTGCCTTTGATAAAGTAAGAAAAGCAAGATGGAAGAAGAAGCAACAACACCTATGACTACTATACTAAAAGATGATTTTAAATTCCTAGGGATGTAAATATTCAAAAAAAATTCTAGGTAATGTTGTGAGGGACTATGTGGTGCTGCTAAGGGGAGATAATTATTTCCTATAAGAGATACACTATAGAAATCACAGTCAAGTATTTTTCAATATGTTTCTAGATATAGATAGATAGATTAGATATATAATTAAGACTCATGCCATACTATTTAAAAATTTTAATGCACTGTATTCAGTGGTGTCTTTCCAATGACTGCTAAATGCTAGCTTCTGATTAAATGGGGTATTTTGGGAAGCTGATTCAAATCAGTAAACAGGACGGTAGAGCCTACATGTTCTGTGACTGAGGGAATCCTTGGATAAGGACTGCAAATAGCCCCCTTTTCTTTAATATGAAAGCAATAAGAGCTAACTTTGAATACAATTTTACAGTATTGAGTGCTTTAACAATAAAAGGTGTTTTGTAATAATTTTGGCACACACATAGTGAGTAATGAAGGAAACATAGCATCGGCTCTATATATTACCCTAAAAAATTAAGAAATAACTATAAAGGTTAAATATCACAAATATGTAGCAACTAATCTTACTGATAATTCCAACATAAAACCTAGAGACTTTTCTGAATCTTTTGCTTAGTTCTGTTGACACTATGTCCTCTCATGAAGGACATAAATACTGTATTATGGGTTTGTATACTCATTGGACTGCAGCCATGAACTTAAAAGACGCTTACTCCTTGGAAGGAAAGTTATGACCAACCTAGATAGCATATTTAAAAGCAGATACATTACTTTGCCAACAAAGGTCCGTCTAGTCAAGGCTATGGTTTTTCCGGTGGTCATGTATGGATGTGAGAGTTGGACTGTGAAGAAGACTAAGTGCCGAGGAATTGATGCTTTTGAACTGTGGTGTTGGAGAAGACTCTTGAGAGTCCCTTGGACTGCAAGGAGATCCAACCAGTCCATTCTGAAGGAGATCAGCCCTGGGATTTCTTTGGAAGGAATGATGCTAAAGCTGAAAATCCAGTGCTTTGGCCACCTCATGCGAAGAGTTGACTCATTGGAAAAGTCTCTGATGCTGGGAGGGATTGGGGGCAGGAGGAGAAAGGGACAACAGAGGATGAGATGATTGGATGGCATCACCGACTTGATGGATGTGAGTTTGAGTGAACTCCGGGAGTTGGTGATGGATAGGGAGGCCTGGCGTGCTGCAATTCATGGGGTCGTAAAAGAGTCGGACACGACTGAGTGACTGAACTGAACTGAACTGATACATAAATAAAATGTATTAAAACTCTTCTGCTCATTTTCGAATCATGTTGCTTGCTTTTTTGATATTAAGTTGTATGGGCTGTTTACTTATTTGGATAGTAACTCCTTATCATATTATTTGCAAATATTTTCTTCCATTCAGTAAGCCATTTTCTCCTTTTTTAAATGATTTCTTTTGATATGCTTTTAAGTTTGATTAGTTCTCATTTGCTTAAGTTTTATCATTTTGCTTCAGGAGCAAAATCCCTCCCCCCACCCTACTCACCCCCACCCCCAAAAAAAGATATGGTTTATGTCAAAGAGTGCTCTTTTTCTCTTCTTGCAGTTTTATGGCTTCTAGTTTTACATTTAGGTCCCTAATTCTTTTTGAGTTTATTTTTGTAGTAATTAGTGTTAGTAATAGTGTTAGTAATGTCCTAATTTCATTCCTTTACATGTAGATATTCGGTTCTCCAAAGAGGAAAGGATACACAGTTAGTCCATAGGCAAATGAAAAGATGCTCAATATCTCTAATCATCAGGGAAATATAAATCAAAACCATGCAGAAAAAAAAAATTAAAAAAATCATGCAGAGACATCACCACACATCTGTCAGAATGGCTATATTCAAAAAGAACACAAATAACAAATGTTGGCAAGGATATAGAGAATGGGAATTCTTTTACACTGTTGTTGGGAATGTAAATTGGTGCAGGCAGTGTGGAAAAGAGTATGGAAGTTTCTCAAAAAACTAAAAATAAAGCTGTCACATGGCCCAGTGATTCCACTTTTGGGTATATGTCTGAAAAAAAAGACACACTAATTAAAAAGATACATGCACTCCAATGTTCATAGTCACCTTATTTACAGTTGTCAAGATATGGAAGCAACTTTTACGTCCATCAACATGTTGGGATAAAGAGATGTATAAATATACAATTGAGTACTACTAAGTCATAAAAAAGGTTGAAATTTTGCCACTTGCAAAAGCATGGCTGGATTTACTGGGTGTAATTGGAGAAGGCAATGGCACCCCACTTCAGTACTCTTGCCTGGAAAATCCCATGGACAGAGGAGCCTGGTAGGCTGCAGACCATGGGGTCCTGAAAAGTCGGACAGGACTGAGCGACTTCACTTTCACTTTTCCCTTTCATGCATTGGAGAAGGAAATGGCAATCCACTCCAGTGTTCTTGCCTGGAGAATCCCAGGGACGGGGGAGCCTGGTGGGCCACCGTCTATGGGGTCGCACAGAGTCGGACACGACTGAAGCGACTTAGCAGCAGCAGCAGCATGTACGTTAATGGGTAAACTCCGGGAGTTGGTGGTGGACGGGGAGGCCTGGCGTGCTGCGATTCATGGGGTCACAGAGAGTCAAGACATGACTTAATGACTGAACTGAACTGAACTGATGTATGCTAAATGAAATAGGTCTGAGAAAGAAAAACACTGCCTTGTGTGTATAACCTAAAAAATACAACAAGCTAATGAATATAACAAAAACGAAACAGATTCAGCAATATAAAGAACAAATTCGTGGTTACCAGTAGGAAGAGAAGGCAATGGCAACCCACTCCAGTACTCTTGCCTGGAAAATCCCATGGACGGAGGAGCCTGGCGGGCTGCAGTCCATGGTGTCGCTAAGAGTCGGACACGACTGAGCGACTTCACTTTCACTTTTCACTTTCATGCATTGGGGAAGGAAATGGCAGCCCACTCCAGTGTTCTTGCCTGGAGAATCCCAGGGACGGGGGAGCCTGGTGGGCTGCCGTCTATGGGGTCGCACAGAGTTGGACACTACTGAAGCGACTTAGCAGCAGCAGCAGCAGTATTAGGAAGAGAGAGGGGCAGGGGGCAATGTAACTGTACCAACTTACATAATGTTGTACATCAACCTTACTTCAATAAAAGGAAAAAGAAAAAAAATGTATGTAGTAAATCTTAACAAAATCTTGGATAATTGCTTTACATTGAAAAAATTTTAAATATTTGATGTTCATAGAAAATATATGTCATAAAATTACAATGGTTTATGATGATTTTTAAAATGAAATATTATGTTCAATGTTTTGGTGAGACACAGGGATCTCTTTATATAACTATAATATTAATACTTATTTCCATTTTTATGGTATACATATGTTAAATACAAAGTTAGATGTTACAGCTTCTAAAACATGACATATATGATTTGAGACAACCCCATTATATCCTCAATAGTGTCTTACCTATGAGTTGATATTTTTCATTAAAAAAAACTTTTAATATGCATTATTAAAACCCTACAAACAAATGAAATAACAAGAAATGAACCCAAACAAAAATATGTATAAATAGAAACCTAGAACAGAGTAGTGATTATCAGAGGAGAAGCAGTGGGGAGGTAGGCAAATGGGTAAAGGGGATCAATTACATGGTGACAGATGGAAAGTACAATTTTGGTAGTTAACCCATTGTGCTGTACACAAGAGTAGACATATAATGTTGTGCACATGACATTTATATAATGCTATAAACTAACGTTTCTTCATTGCTGTTGTTCATTGTTGTTCAGTCGCTCAGTCATGTCCAGCTCTTTGTGACCCCATGTTCTGCCAGCACACCAGGCTTCCCTGTCCTTTACCATCTCCTGGAGCTTGGTGAAACTCATGTCCATTGAATCAGTGATGCCATTCAATCATCTCGTCCTCTTTTGTCCCCTTCTCCTGCGCCTAATCTTGCCCAGCACCAGTATCTTTTCTAATGAGTCGGCCCTTCACATCAGCTGGCCAAAATATTGGTGCTTCAGCTTCAGCATCAGTCCTTCCAATGAATATTCAGGGTTGATTTCCTTTAGGATTGACTGGTTTGATTTCCTTGCAGTCTAAGGGACTCTCAAGAGTCTTCTCCAACACCACAATTCAAAAGCATCAATTCTTCATTGCTTAGCCTTCTTTATGGTCCAACTCTCACATCCATACATGATGGGAAAACCATAGCTTTGACCAGATGGACCTTTGTTGGCAAAGTAATGTCTCTGCTTTTTAATAGGCAGTCTAGATTGATCATAGCTTTTCTTTCAAGGAGCAAGCATCTTTTAATTTCATGGCTGTGGTCATTATTTGCAGTGATTTTGGAGCCCAAGAAAATATAGTCTGTCTCTGTTTCCGTTGTTTCTCCATGTATTTGCCATGAACTGATAGGACCAGATACCATGATCTTGGTTTTTTAATGCTGAGTTTTAAGCCAGCTTTTTAACTCTCCTCTTTCACTTTCATCAAGAGGCTTTTTAGTTCTTCTTCACTTTCTACCATTATGGTGGTGTCATCTGCATATCTGAGGTTATTGATATTTCTCCCTGCAATCTTGATTCCAGCTTGTGCATCATCCAGTTTGGCATTTCACATAATGTACTCTTCATATAGGTTAAATAAGCAGGGTGACAATATACAGCCTTGACTTAATTCTTTCCCAATTTGCAAACAGTCCATTGTCCCATTGTGGTTCTAACTCTTGCTTCTTGACTTACATACAGGTTCCTTAAGAGGCAGGTAAGGTGGTTGGGTATTCCCATCTCTGTAAGAATTTTCCACAGTTTGTCATGATCCACACAGTCAAAGGCTTTACAGTCATCAATGAAGCAGAAGTAGATTTTTTTTTTTTTTAATTCTCTTGCTTTTTTTATTACCCAGTGGATGCTGGCAATTTGATCTCCGGTTCACCTGCCTTTTCTAAATCCAACTTGAACAAATGGAAATTCTTGGTTCATGTACTGTTGAAGCCTATCTTGGAGAATTTTGAGCATTACTTTGCCTAGTGTGTAAGATGAGTGCAATCTGAACACTTTTTGTCATTGCTGTTCTTTGGGATTTGAATGAAAACTGACCTTTTCCAGTCCTGTGGCCACTGTTGAGTTTTCCAAATTTGCTGCCATATTGAGTGCAACACTTTAACACCATTATCTTTTAGGATTTGAAATAGCTCAGCTGGAATTCCATCATCTCCCCTAGCTTTGTTCATAGTGATGCTTCCTAAGGCCCACTTTAATATCCTCTGAAGTGGCTCATAAAACTTGGCTTAGTTTACCTGATCTTACCATCCCACAGGGATCCTTTTCTACTATAAGAAAAGGAGTAAATGAACCTTACATGAGCTTGTAGAAAAATTGCAAAATGCCATTGATCAGTGGATTGAAATTTTGGAGGCTCAGAATGTATTAACATTACAATTAGCTTATGAAAATTCAAATGAAGATTGTGAAGGAGTCTTGCAGCCCATTTGTAATTTGCCAACAACTAATATAGCAGAAATGATAAAAGCCTGTCAAAATACAGGAACTGAATTTCATAAAGCTGCTATGCTAGCCACTGCATTAATGCCTCAAAACTGTTTTAACTGTGGCAAATCTGGAGATATGTTAAAACAAACCTGCCGTCTGGTTAAAAGAAACCTTCTCAAAATGTCCTTGCTGCAATAAAGGTATCCATTTGGCTAATCAATGTCCCTTATTATCGAATTCCAAATTCGATAATAAGGGACAGCCTCTGTCAGGAAACTACCGGTGGGGTCAAACCCAAGCCCCGTGTCAGGAACAGGGAACAAACAAAATACAGACTTGGAACGTGAATGCCCCAGAATGGAACCCCAACAATCACTTTCTGAACACCAAGACAGCTTAAAATGAAAAGTAGTCTCAGATTTAAACACTGCCCCAACCAGCTGTGCAGGATTGGACCTTGTTATTACTGAAAGTTGTACTTTTGGTATTAGCGATGAAGTTAAACGTATTCCTATGGAAGTTTATAGCCCTTTACCTAAAGGTATAGTTAGAATTATTTTACATGACTCAATCATAACTATGAAAGGTATTCATATTTTACTAGGGGTAATTGATTCTGATTACACAGGCAATAAATAAAATTATGGCTCCCTCACATACTTATCAGACAGTAGAGAAAGGGACAAAACTTGCACAATTATTACTCTTGCCTTATTTTGTGCACCAGCAGATATAGGAAAGGAGGTTTTGAATCTATGAATGCAACTTACCGGACTATGCTAATTGACTCTAACTGCCCCACATTAACTCTAAAAATTCAAGACCTTTCTTTCAAGGGTTTAATAAACACAGGAGCTGATATAACTATCGTCACAAAACAAGAATGGCCCTCTGACTGGTCTTTAGAAAAGGCCCATGGACAAATGTTAGGTGTTGGGGGATTCCAAGAAGCTTATCAAAACGCCTTTCCAAAAATCTGTACAGATTCAGAAGGGCATGTAGCTATTATCTGTCCTTATGTCATGAATACTCCAACTTTATGGGGATGAGATATATTTCAACAATATCAATTAAGACTACAAACAAATTTATCCTAGGGACCATTGCAATTATACAACCATTACAAATTATCTATGACTGATGCCCTGCCCCCATCTGGATAGAGCAGAAAAAATCGAGCATATACAAGAATTGGTTAAGAACTATTAGATGCAGAGCATATAAAACATTTCACAAGCCTGTGGAATACTCCCATCTTTATTATCCCCCCAAAATCAAGAAAATGGTGTTTAATTCATGATTTAAGAGCAATTAATGCTTGGATGCAACAGATGGGTTTATTACAATCAGGTATTCCAAACCCCTCTCTAATTCCAGATGATCACACTATACTAACTATAAATCTTAAGGATTGCTGTTTTACCATACCCTTACATCCTGAAGATAAACAGAGATTTGCACTTTCAGTTTCTAATATAAATAATCATCATCTTTACAATGATATCAATAGAAATATTTACCTCAAGGTATGATGAATAGCCCCACCATGTGTCAAAGATTTGTAGATCTAACTGTGCAACCGTTATGACAATTTCCCAATGTCTGTATTTATCATTATATGGATGACATTCTTTTATCTCACTCTTCTCCACAAAAATTAACAGAAATTCTCTCTTCATTACAGACATATTTGAATTCACAGGGGTTGATAATAGCTCTAGAGAAAACCAGTAAATACTCCTGTGGAAATATCTTGACTTTCAAATTTTACAAAAATTACTCCTTTTTGTAAAAGGAATAATTACTCCTTTACAAGTTCCTTTCAAGGTTCTAGAACCATTAACACTTCATTCTTTACAGCAATTCTTGGGTCATTTAAATTGGATATGACCTAGCTTAGGCATCCCAACATGTGCAATACTTCTTTTCAATTATTACTGAGAAATGAAGACCCTACCTGTCACCACTGTTTTTCTCCTTAATATTATGCTTTATTACAACAATCAGCACTGCATATGTTAAACATTTCCTTGACAGGTGTTGCTTCACTTCCTTTTTCACTGATTCTTCTTTTTACATAACATACTCCTACGGCAATAATTGCCCTACATACCTAAAGAGATAAAAATCATTGAATAGCTACATTATCCTAATCAATCAAAATATGCTGCTCTTCCCTATCTGCCGGTGAGACTACATTTACTACACCAAGGATGCTTAGGTCTCTGTTGTCTTATTGACTCAGATCCACAAACAATTTATATGGAATTACCTAAGGAAAATGTAGAATCATATCAAACTAATGAACAATTTCAAATTGCCGTATCAGATTTTACAGGGAAATGTATTTACAACTTGCAGACGGATAAAAGAATTTCTATTTTACAATTAGTGCGCTTTTCTTTGCATCGTATTATCTCTAAACATTCTATTTCTAATGTGCTTAACCTCTATACAGATGACAATCAAACTTGAGGAATAGTAACCTGGAAGGAAACCTCAGGATGGAACTTTTTCTTTTACCAGCTCCCAAGCTTCCCCACAGCTTCTGAATTAGCTGCTGTCTTGCTTGCTTTACAAACCTTCTCACAAATTTCCTTTAATCTCTTAACAGATTTCTTTTGTGTTGTTAATATCATCCAACAATTGCCCAATTCTATTTTAAATACCTCAACAGATAAACCATTGCTTTCCCTCTTTGTTTCTATTCAAACTCATTTAACTAAATGACAGCATCCTTTTTTATAGCTCATATTCAAGGACACACACAATAACCTGGAGCTCATTCGCTTTTGGGAATCAACAAGCTGACTTATCTGTTTGCCTTATAGGATCATTGTTTCAGTTCAGTTCAGTCGCTCAGTCATGTCAGACTCTTTGTGACCCCATGTGTTCTCTACTGCCACATGGAAAGATCCTGAAATTCCTGTTTCTACCAATCACTCCACCATTGCAGGGGAAGAATGGCTTTCTCCTCCATCTTCTTTACCTGTGAACACCTCAGATTCTCCTTGGACAATTAATGGTTCACATGTCCCTTCTGCATAACTAATTCAACAAATGCACAGATATGTTCTTATACCAACACTCATTGGTATACGAATAATATAATAAGAACCTCCCAAAACAGAATCTCAAATCCTTACCGTTAAACATCAGACCTTTGTGTTTACTGCTGGTTTCTCAGGGAACTTAACATCTGGAATGTCTCACCCTACACCATCAGTCCCTTATCCACTCAAGCCTGGATTGATATGGGACTGTTTGATGGATTTAATCAGCATGTCTGCTGGTCTAACAATTTTTCCACACAGCTCAACCTGAAGAACTGGTTATCCTCTCTAAATCTAAAATATTGTTTTTTTTTCCCTTTCATCTTATTCATAATATTGCTTTGTGTTTTATTTCTAGTCAGAACATTAATTGCTTTATTTTCTCAGCTCACCCACACTGAGGCAATGCTAACACTCTTCCTCCTACAAGAAGATCAAAGAAACATTCATTATAGAAAACAAAAAGAGGGAAATTATGGGAACCACATTTTACTGGTTTCTCAAAAATATCTCCTGGAATTTCATCTTACTCATTCTCTTTCTCTCTCATTGCTTGCTCTCTCTCCTGCCCTTAAGTTAGATGTTCTGGCTGACAAGTCAGCATTGTGAAGTGAAAGTTGCTCAGGGGTGACTTTCATGCAAAAAGTCATGACTCTTTGTGACCCCATAGACTATGAAGTCCATGAAATTCTCCAGGCCAGAATACTGGAGTGGATAGCCTTTTCCTTCTCCAACGGATCTTCCCAACCCAGGGATCAAATCCAGGTCTTTGGCATTGCAGGTGGATTCTTTACCAGCTGAGCCACAGATGCAAACTAGATGGTGTTCTACTTGCACAACAATCCCTCTTATCTTCAAAGATCTTTCCTTATGACTCTGATGTGATTACCTCCAGATCTCCTGGAGGAAGCTTCCTTAATCCCAGAATTCTGGTCTCCATCTTGCTTTACTGCTCTTAAAGATTACAAGGTAAATTACCAATAAAATAAGTGCTCAGCGTTTTCTCCGGGAGTTGCTTCTCTGTGAGCTCTCTGCACTGTCTCTCATAATACTGTGTGTTTGTAAGAATTATTCAGTGCAAAGCTGCCACGGGTGTTTGCTATGACCAGTGCATTCTCTTGGCAAAACTCTGTTAGCCTTTGCCCTGCTTCATTTTGTATTCCAAGGCCAAACTTGCTTGTTACTCCAGGTATCTCTTGACTTCCTACTTTTGCATTTCAGTCCCCTCTGATAAAAAGAACATTTTTTGGTGTTAGTTCTAAAAAGTCTTGTAGGTCATCATAGAACCATTCAACTTCAGTTTCTTTAGCATTAGTGGTTGGGGCATAGACTTGGATTACTGTGATATTGAATGATTCACCTTGGAAAAAAACAGAGATCATTCTGTCATTTTTGAGACTGTGCCCAAATACTATATTTTGGACTCTTTTATTGACTATGTTTTCACTTCAACCATGAAACCACATTAGCTCACAAGGCAGATACCTGGCTTCAGCCAATTTGGCCAGAGGCACACTATCAAAGTGATTGGAGTGTATAATGGGGGAGCCAGAGTAAAATTTAAAAACAATATACCAAAAAATTGTTTTAGGAGTGAAGAAGATGATGGAGTAGAAGGATGTGCACTCATCTTCTCCTGCAAGAACACCCAAATCACAACCAGCTGCTGAACTACCATCGACAGGAGAATGTTGGATGGATCCCACCAAGAAAAGATACCCTGTGTCCAAGGGCAAATGAGAAACCCCAACAAAATGGTAGGAGGGGTGAAATCACATTTAGAATCAAACCTCACACCTGCCAGAGATGCTCAGAGGGCACAAACAAAACCCTGTGCACACCAGGATCCAGGGAAAGGAGCAGTTTCCTCATTATATCAATAAAAAGAAAATTGAGATAGTTTAAAATAAAGCTTGAAATAAGATGATTATTAGTATTAGATCTTTTGCAACTGCTCTTTGGACATTTAAATAGTGTTAACTTTATGCTACTCTTGCCTGGAAAATCCCATGGATGGAGGAGCCTGGTAGGCTGCAGTCCATGGGGTCGCTAAGAGTCTTATACGACTGAGCAACTTCACTTTCACTTTTCACTTTCATGTATTGGAGAAGGAAATGGCAACCCACTCCAGTACTCTTGCCTGGAAAATCCCATGGACAGAGGAGCCTGATAGGCTGCAGTCCATGGGGTTGCTAAGAGTCAGACACAACTGAGCGACTTCACTTTCACTTTTCATTTTCTTGCATTGGAGAAGGAAATGGCAACCCACTCTAGTGTTCTTGCCTGGAGAATCCCAGGGACGGGGGAGCCTGGTGAGCTGCCATCTATGGGGTCGCACAGAGTTGGACACGACTGAAGTGACTTAGCAGCAACTTTATGCTTACTTTGGAAAATTAGGTGTTTGTGTTAAGTGCTCAGAAATATGGAATCTTGAAAACTCATACTACCCATCAGCTGGCAAAGATGTTCATTTTTCTACAACACATTTTCTTCTGTTTCTGATGAAAGAATTTGTTCTTCAAATTATTTCTCCCCATAAATAGAATTCCATTTTTTTTCCCTCACTGATCTCCAGATTTATTCTTTGTCTTTAGTCTTCAAAAGTTTGACTCTTTGTGTCTTTGTGTGAATTTCTTTGGGTTTTTCCTGGTTACTGAAAAGAGGGGAGGTCTCAACCAGCCTTCAAGGATCCACCTCATACTCACTCTTCTGTGACATCATCCCAGGGAATATGTTAGGACATCTTGTCAAAGCAGTAAAAGTTCAAGTGCTCCACTTGGCCTTTTTTTGACAGGGGTGCAGTTGGTGTCAGAGTATTTTCTGTGCTATTTAAATGTAGTAAAATTTTATTCTGTAAAATTTTTCTTCTTTTTTCATAGGCTGCCTGTTTTCTTGTCCTTTTTACTAGAAGGAGCAGGGCTTTTGTTTATTTATTTTTGCTGGAATAGGGTCTGTATTGATCCCAGAGACCTTTAACTTTTGTGTTTAATGCCTACTTTTTAGTTATAAGTGAGAGGAATAGGGAAAGTACTTTTAGATCACCTTCTGGAAGCATAGGTCCTATTTTTCTCAGATAAGTTTTTATCACAGTTTCCTAAATAGAATGAGTGAAATCTGTAAATGGAGGGATAGGTACATAGATAGTGTGTTACAGGCTGCTGCTGCTGCTACTGCTAAGTTGCTTCAGTCATGTCCGACTCTGCCATCCCACAGACGGAAGCCCACCAGGCTCCCCTGTCCCTGGGATTCTCCAGGAAAGAACACTGGAGTGGGTTGCCATTTCCTGCTCCAGTGCATGAAAGGGAAAGTGAAAATGAAGTCGCTCAGTCTTGTCCAACTCTTAGCGACCCCATGGACTGCCGTCTACCAGGCTCCTCCGTCCCTGGGATTTTCCAGGCAAGAGTACTGGCTAAGAGAATTTAATTAAAAAAATCTGAACAGAGTGATTGAAATGAATAGTATTTTCTCTAGATTTGTTAATATAGAAAGTCAAAGTGTTTATAAGTAATAGGTAAACAATTGTGATTGACAATCATTTGATAATAACTGGAAAATTCTACTGTGATAAATGTTCACAAGCTAAAAAGTTAAAAGTTAATGATACACAATGATTTTTTTTTTACATGTTCAGTAGATGTCACATCATTTTTTTTGAAGAAAAAAAGAAATAATAAGACTGTTCTTCATAAATTATTAAAAATAGCTTTCAATGAAAGACCATTAGGCTGCCAATGCTATATAATAGAAGAAATTCAGAAAATTGATCAATATTTATTTTTAAAATTTGGAACAAAAGTAATCCTGGTCAATTCTGTTTTAGCAAAAAGAAATATTATTCATGGATATATTAGGTAAAGTTTATAAGCATCAGTTGTATCTAGGGATAATTTTACATCCAAATTTTAATTTTTAATTTAATCAAATTTTCTTTTTTATAAAAATATATATTTAAAACCCTTTTAAAATAAACCTACAAAGATTTTTGTTGTACCAAAGTTTGACAAGGCATCAATTAAAATGTTGTAGTATATATGTATATATCAGCAAAGTTCATAGACAAAATAAAATATATTAACTGTAAGATGTAAGGTAAAAAATTACTGTTGCGTTTAAATTCCATTAAATATTTTTTAAATGAACTACAGAACTATACAAAAACATCAATATATGCAGCTTAAAGAATATTTCATATGGAGAGTTTATTTAACCCCTTATTAAGAACGTGAAACTTCAATATAAAGCACATTTCCTAAAGATATTTTAAATGACCTGAGACAGTGGGAAAAGGAGTCTGGCTTGGCATTTTTATGAGGACTAGGGAGTTAATACAGGGTGAGATTTTTCCATGCAGAAGCTTTCATGGTTGGAGGACTGGTCTTCTTTATCTGCTTCCCAGATGTCTGGCAGAAGGAGAAGAGGAAGGATGTATAGTTTTATGAACTGTCAAAAAAACAAAATATGTTTTTTTTTTAAAATGAATTCTGCCAATAGCACGTTCTCTTGATTAATGTAGCCATACAGTAGGTGATAGTATTGGATGGAGTAATTACTTTCATTTTACTCTTCTTTTTTCAAGATTATTGTAGCTATTCAAGGGCTTGTGACTTTCCATATGCAAAATAATGTACAAAATAATCTTGTATTTCTCTACAGAGCAAAACAAATGAAACCTTTCTGGGATTTTTAAAAGCATTGCATTAAACTTACAATGAAGTTCAGAATCAATTTTCATCTTCTTTTTCTAGTTTCAAGTTAGAATTTAGATTATATATTTAAGACTTTTCCACCTCTACAGTAAACATTTATTGCTATATATGTCCCTTTCAGAACTGGTTAGATGCACCCCAGAAGTTTAATGAGTCATAATTTTGTTTTGATTCAATTATATGCATTTTTACTTTCTTTGAGGCCGCCTCTATGACCCTTGGATTGTTTAGAAATTGATTGTTTAATTTCCACTTGCTTATATATTTTCCCATTGTCTCTGCTATTGACTTCTAACTTCACTCCATCAGCTTGGAAAACCGTTAAAACCTTTGCACAACTTCCATCCTTTTAAAGTCCTGGATCTTTTTTTTTTTTTTTTTTTCTTGTATGGGATACTGTTCATCTTGATGTAAGGTGTAAATGGGTTACCATCCAGGCACTGCTAGCAATGCTATTGTGGGCATTTAGGCCTGGCTGTCTGGCATGAGGTGAGACTGAGTTTGAATCTCAGGTCTGCTGACACTACAGCTGCAGGCAGATTGCAGTCCCCACTGTCACTGGGTATGTGTCTATTAAGTTCCTGCTGGTTTCCTGATCTTTTTGGACAGAAACAAGTGATTTTTACTTCTACTTTTCCTGTACTTTTATTTCCTTTTATTATTTTTTATTATTCTCATGGACAGGTTTGGAGTGAAGTTTTAAGGACTATCCATGTCCCCATTTAGGTATAGATAACACAAAGTATTTGGGAACACACTGTAATATTCTGTGTAACACATGCATAACATTCTACAAGTCCTAAGATTTCAAGCCAATCCATCTTATCCTGTTCACCATGCAGAATCATTTTATGAATGTGTGTTGAATTATTTCCAAGTTATTATTATTTTTATTTAGAGGGAAGAACAGAGATTTTTGAATATATAACATTTTGAGGGGAGGTCTGGAAATGGAATAAACTTTTAAAAATATTGATAGAGGGTTTACCAAAATGCAAACATATTCTTTAAACTTCTATGTCTTTGGAGCAGTGTATTAAAGTTCTTTTAAATTTTCACCACCAATCTTTTTTTTTTTTTCCTTAATTTTCAGACATTCTAATAGTTATGAAGTACAATCACACTGTGTTTTTAATTTGACTTTCCTAATGACTCATAATGCTTAGCATCTTTCTAGGTGTTTATTGGAGAAGGAAATGGCAACCTACTCCAGTGTTCTTGCCTGGAGAATCCCAGGGACGGGGGAGCCTGGTGGGCTTCCATCTATGGGGTCGCACAGAGTTGGACACGACTGAAGTGACTTAGCAGCAGCAGCAGCAGCAGGTGTTTATTACAGATCCTTATATATCCTTTAAATGCTTAAAAATTTCAATGTCATTATAGCTATCTACCTAAATATATTTTTTAAATATGTTTAACCAATTTTACACAGTGATTACATCACAGGAAGTATTGGGCTACAACAAAATATTTTTTCTTAACTGTGAACTAGAAAACACCACCTCTTATTTTGGAAATCTTCACATTTCTCCATGACACCTTCTC
Organism: Bos mutus; assembly: GCF_027580195.1. Classification (NCBI taxonomy): domain Eukaryota; kingdom Metazoa; phylum Chordata; class Mammalia; order Artiodactyla; family Bovidae; genus Bos; species Bos mutus. The sequence goes on along the minus strand of NC_091619.1, from coordinate 1,782,760 downwards.
TGACAACTCTGGTCCATTTTCTCTTATTTTCAGTTCAGTTCAGTCCAATCACTCAGTCATGTCCCCATGGACCACAGCACTCCAGGCCTCCCTGTCCATCACCAAATCACGAAGTTTACCCAAACTTAAGTCCACTGAGTCAGTGATGCCATCCAACCATATCATCCTCTGTTGTCCCCTTCTCCTCCTGCCTTCAATCTTTCCCAGCATCAAGATCTTTCCAGATGAGTCGCTCTTCGCATCAGTTGGCCAAAGTACTGGAGTTTCAGCTTCGACATCAGTCCTTCCAATGAACACTCAAGACTGATCTTCAGGAAAGATTGATTGGATCTCCTTGCAGTCCAAGGCACTTTTAAGAGTCTTCTCCAATACCACAGTTCAAAAGCATCAATTCTTCAGTGCTCAGCTTTCTTTATAGTCCAACTCTCACATCCATACATGACTACTGGAAAAACCCGAGCCTTGACTAGAGAGACCTTTATTATTAAAGTAATGTCTCTGCTTTTGAATACACTGTCTAGGTTGGTCATAACTTTCCTTCCAAGGAGTAAGCATCTTTTAATTTCATGGCTGCTGTCACCATCTGCAGTGATTTTGGAGTCCCCAAAAATAAAGTCTCTCACTGTTTCCACTGTTTCCCCATCTATTTTCCATGAAGTGATGGGACCTGATGCCATGATCTTAGTTTTCTGAATGTTGAGCTTTAAGCCAAGTTTTCCACTCTCTTCTTTTACTTTCATCAAGAGACTTTTTAGTTCTTCTTTACTTTCTGCCATAAGGGCGGTGTCATCTGCATATCTGAGGTTATTGATATTTCTCCCAGCAGTCTTGATTCCAGCTTGTGCTTCATCCAGCCCAGCGTTTCTCATAATGTACTCTGCATATAGGTTAAATAAGCAGGGTGACGAAATACAGCCTTGATGTCCTTCTTTTCTATTTGGAACCAGCCTGTTGTTCCATGTCCAGTTCTAACTGTTGCTTCCTGACCTGCATACAGATTGCTCAAGAGGCAGGTGAGGTGATCTGGTATCCCCATCTCTTTCAGAGTTTTCCACAGTTTATTGTAATCCACACAGTCAAAGGCTTTGGCATAGTCAATAAAGCAGAAATAGATGTTTTTCTGGAACTCTCTTGCTTTTTCCATGATCCAGCGGATGTTGGCAATTTGATCTCTGGTTCCTCTGCCTTTTCTAAAACCAGCTTGAACATCTGGAAGTTCATGGTTCATGTACTGCTGAAGCCTGGCTTGGAGAATTTTGAGCATTACTTTACTAGTGTGTGAGATGAGTGCAATTGTGCAGTAGTGTGAGCATTCTTTGGGATTGCCTTTCTTTGGGATTGGAATGAAAACTGACCTTTTCCAGTCCTGTGGCCACTGCTGAGTTTTCCAAATTTGCTGGCATATTGAGTGCAGCACTTTCACAACATCATCTTTCAGGATTTGAAATAGCTCAACTGGAATGCCATCACCTCCACTAGCTTTGTTTGTAGTGTTGTTTTCTAAGGCCCACTTGACTTCACATTCCAGGATATCTGGTTCTAGGTGAGTGATCATACCATCGTGATTATCTGGGTCTTGAAGATCTTTTTTTTCAGTTCTTCTGTGTATTCTTGCCACCTCTTTTTAATATCTTCTGCCTGTGTTAGGTCCATATCATTTCTGTCTTTTATCGAGCCCATCTTTGCATGAAATGTTCCCTTGGTATCTCTAATTTTCTTGAAGAGATCTTTAGTCTTTCCCATTCTGTTGTTTTCCTCTATTTCTTTGCACTGATAGCTGAGGAAGGCTTTCTTATCTCTTCTTGCTATTCTTTGGAACTCTGCATTGAGATGCTTATATCTATCCTTTTCTCCTTTGCTGTTCACTTCTCTTCTTTTCACCACTATTTGTAAAGCCTCCCCAGACAGCCATTTTGCTTTTTTGCATTTCTTTTCCATGGGGATGGTCTTGATCCCTATTTCCTGTACAGTGTCACGAATCTCAGTCCATAGTTCATCAGGCACTCTATCTATCAGATCTAGGCCCTTAAATCTATTTCTCACTTCCACTGTATAATTATAAGGGATTTGATTTAGGTCATACCTGAATGGTCTAGTGGTCTTCCCTACTTTCTTCAATTTAAGCAATAAGTAATCAATTTAATTGACAATCATTTGATAATAACTGGAAAATTCTACTGTGATAAATTTTTCACAAACTGAAAAGTCAAAAGTTAATGATAGGCAAAGATTCTTTTTCTACATGTTCAGTAGATTTCACATCATTTCTTTTGAAAACAGTAGAAAAAGGAAATAATAAGATTGTTATACAATAAATTATTAAAAATAACTGTCAGTGAAAGACCATTAGAAAGCTATATAACAGAAGAAATTCAGAAAATTGATCAGCACTTATTTTTAAAAACTGGAATAAATGTAATCCTGATCAATGCTGTTTTAGCAAAAAGAAATATTATTCATGGACATATTAGGTAAGATTTTTAAGCATCAGTTTTATCCAGTAATAATTTTATACCCAAATTTTAATTTTTACATTTAACCAAATTTTCTCTCTATAAAAAATATATTTGAAACACTTTTAAAATAAACCTATGAACATTTTTGCTGCACAGAAGTATGAAAAGATGATCATTAAAAACCTATAAGTATATATATGTATATATGCATATATCAGCAAAGTTCATAGAGAAAATAAAAGATATATTTTAACTGTAAGATGTAAGGTAACAAAATCCTGTTGCATTTAAATTCAATTAAATATTTTTAAATGGCTTGAGAAGTATATAAAAACATCAATATATGCAATGTAAAGAATATTTCACATGGAGAGATTATTTAAACCCCCTTACTAAGAATGAGAAACTCCCAATATAAAGAATATTTCCAAAAGAGATCTTAAGTAATCTGAGACAGTGGGAAAAAGGAGTTAGCTTGGCATTTCTATAAGGACTAGGGAGTTAATACAGGGTGAGATTTTTCCATTCAGAAGCTTTCATGGTTGGAGCGCTGGCCTTTTTCATCTGGTTGCCCAGTTGTGTGGCAGAAGAAGAGGAAGGGATGTAAAGGCTTAAGAACTGTAGAAAAAAGAAAAATATGAAGTCAGACTCTTTGATGAATTCCATCAATAGCACCCTGTCTTGATTAATGTAGCCATACAGTAGGTGTTAGTATTAGATAGAGTACTTGCTTTCATTTTATTCTTCTTTTTCAAGATTATTGTAGCTATTCAAGGGCTTGTGACTTTCCATATATAGTACAAAATAATCTTGTCTTTTTCTACAAAAAACAAGCACATGAAACCTTTCTAGGATTTTTAAAGGCATTGCATTTAATACAAAATGAAGTTCAGAATAAATTTTCATCCTCTTTTTCTAATTTCAACTTAGAATTTAGATTATTTGAGACTTTCCCTCTTTTCTAAAGTCCCTTTTAGAGCTGCTTAGCTGTACCCCAGAAGTTTAATGAGTTGTAATTTTATTTTCATTCAGCTATATACATTTTTACTTTGTTTGAGACCTCCTCTATGACCCATGGATTATTTAGAAATTGTTTAATTTCCACTTGCTTATGTATTTTCCCGTTGTCTCTGCTATTGATTTCAAACTTGATTCCATCAGCTTGGAAAACCGTGAAAACCTTTGCACAACTTCCATCCTTTTAAAGTTCTTGATCTTTTTCTTGTGGTACAGGATACTGTTCATCTTGATGTAGATGGGTTACGCTCCAGGTGCTGCTAGCAATGCTATTGTAGGCAGTCAGATCTGGCTGTAATGCATGAGGTGAGACTGAGTTTGAACCTCAGGTCTGCTGATTCTACAGCTGCAGGTAGATTTGGGTCCTCACTCAATGGCTCTGTGTCTCCCAATTAAGTTCCTGTTGATTTCCTATCTTTTTGTACAGAAACAAATGATTTTTAATTCTGTTTTTCCTTTGCTTTTATTTCCATTTTTTTTCTTATTCTTAGGAACAACTTGGGGTGAAGTTTGCAGGACGTTCCACGTCCCCATTGAGTATATGAGACATAAAGTATTTGGAACACACTGTGTAACATTCTGTGTAACATAATGTGTAACATTCTACAAGTCCTGAGATTCCTAACCAATTCATCTTATCCTTTTTACATTTCACAGTCATGATTATGTGTTGAATTACTTCAAAGTTTTTTTTTTTTTAATTTAAAGAGAAGACCAGAGACACTTGAATATGTAACTTTTTTTTTTGGTTTGGAAATTGCATAGGTTAAAATTTTTAAAAAGTTAGCAGACAGTTTGCCAAAATGCCAACATATTTTTATAATTTGTATATCTTCAGAGCCATGTATTAGTGATAGTTCTTTTAAATTTTCACCGACCAATCTCTTTTCTTTAATTTTCAGACATTCTAATAGTTATGTAGTACAATAACATTGTGCTTTTAATTTGTATTTCCTAATGACTCATAATTCTTAGCATCTTTCTAGGTGTTTATTACAGATCTATATATTTTCTTCAAATGTTTAAAAATTTCAATGTCATTATATCTATCTACCTGGATATAATATTTTAAAAATATGTTTAACCAGTTTTACACAGTCAATACATCACTGGAAGTATTGGGCTACAATGAAATAGTTTTTCTTAACTGTGAACTAGAATACACCAGCTCTTATTTTAGAAATCTTCACAACATTTCTCCATGACACCTGCTCTGACCATTTTGGTCCATATTCTCTTATCTTGAGTGCTGAGTCCTCAGCACTCTACAATATGATCCATTTTACCCTGGCACTATCATTATTCTATAATCATGTGTCCCTAAAACCAAGTTCTATTGCCAAGTTTATGATTAACCTTTCTATCCAAAACTTTATTTCCTTTTTTATTGTGCATTTGTTCCCTCTTATGATTGAGGAATATCAAAAAAGGGGGTTGTAAGCAAGCAAGACTCTATATCCTAAAGGAAAGACCATCCCCTCAATGTCTTCTGCCTGCTTCTTCTTTCTTTTTTTTTTTTGTTTTGTTATTTTTTTTGAGAAAAACTTTAGTTGATCAGCCTCTTTTGGGTTACAAAAGGCTGACTCAAGTGCTAATGACTGGAAGAAAGTGAACATACAGAAAGAAAAAAATTAGCACCTGGGCTGGGAGAACTGGTGACAATTTAAATAAATAAATGTAACAGTAACATATCAGAGTCACAGAATCTTTAGTTCCTCCAGGAAGGAATTAGATAAGAGTTTCTGACACATATTTCTGAGTTGTTTTGAGATACTAAAACCCCCACCAAGTAGAAGAAGCTAATTGCATGATGAACATGAACAATCAGCCCCACATTAGCTGGAGCCTGAGGACTGATGATGTTAACACGTGTGACATCATCCTGTTACATCCAGTCAGACAATGGTGAATGAATCCATCGTACAACTTGTAGTTCTTTCCCTCAACTTGCCTTTTAAAAGTCTTCCTTGACTCTATCAGGGATATCAGATTTTTCAGCATTAGCAACCCATGTCGTTGCTCAGCTTTGCAGTAAATGCTGTGCTTTTCTTCATCACAACCTAGTGTCAGTAAATTAGCTTTACTGTGCACAGACCAGCAGACCAAAATTTGGTTTGGTCGCATATCTTCCACTGAAGTATAAATCCCTGCAAGAAGAAATCATTCATTATACTTTTCTGAGTTCTCCCATAGTACAGGCTTCAAACAATGTAAGCCCTTCAATAATATCCAGGGAAAGATTACATGATTAAAGGAAAAGTGTTTATGATGAGTGGAAGAATGAATTGAATGAGCATTAGGGATGGACTTCACTCTATTTCCTACCAAAATAAAACTTAAGAAGTAGCAGGAAGCCTTGGTTATGAGCAGAATATGAACTTAGCAAGTTTTAAACCCGCAAAGATTCCCAGAAGAGTTTTACAAGTCACATGCTACACAAAGCTCTGTAACTAATGAGAATTGCAAAGTTGAGAGAGAAAGTTATTTTTTCCCCTCTGATGAAAGAAGAGAAAATCCCTCAGGGTCTCCTAACCAGAATTAAACCTCTAGAGCTGAGGAACCTCAAGCCCTTATAATTATTAATATCAGTCAATATATCTAAAGGAATAGAAGGAAAGGCTCTAAACTACTGCTGTCTAGTGAGTGTTGGTGCCTGTTTAATAGTACAAGTGGCCTAGGCTCACATCTCATGTCAAAAACTCTAGAGCCATAGAAATTTGAAATGTACAAAATCAGGATTGCTTTCCTCACTTCCCAGGTGGGGAAACTTGGATGCAAAAGGCACAGGTATTTTCCCAAGATTATTAAAGTAGCAATGAAAAAGTTAAGAATCTAGTGTCTTTGGTCAGTGCTTTTTCATGCTAAGTTGATCTTTGCCTCTTTGACCAAAAAATAAAGCATGCTTCCAACAATATGAAGGCTATCTTGGAAGAATATACCTGTAGCACTAAATTGGCTTTGGAGCGCTGGTAAAATACAGAAGGTAGGAAACTACTGTTGATGGTTTGACTCTTTCTTCATGATTAATAATCACTACATTTTCTCCGAATTACCATTTCTCTTTGACTTTAGAAAGGGTGTGTATTACTTTTGTCAGTAAATCCATATTGCAGATTAAATATGAGATGTTAATTTAGAGACAACTTGAGAGATAACTGAGGGTAGGGAGAGTATAGTGTTCTCACCACCACCCCCAAATATATATATTCAAAATAAGCCCAAAGGGGGAGTGGTCTGACATTCAGACTGTACCACTGCAAACAAATCAAGTGTTTTGCACAGAATTATGGAAAGAAAATAAAGAGCTTGCCTTGGAATTTGAATTGCTGACTAATAACATTTTCAAAACGCTTCTGAATTTTACTATGGCTTGGAAAATAAGCTTTCTGGGCAATTTTGAAGGAAATATGGCCAAATGTATGAAATCCTGCTGTTTTTCACATTATGTACTAGAAAAAGCTTTGATTATTATTTTTTTTTCAGCTGGGATATCAGGTATTGCTTTGAATATATATATATATGCAAAATATGTGGGCTTCCTGGGTGGCACTAGTGGTAAACAATCCTCCTGCCAATGCAGGAGACACAAGAGATGTGAGTTTGATCACTGGGTCAGGAAGATCCCCTGGAGGAGAACATGGCTACACAATCCAGTATTCTTGCTGGGAGAATCCTATAGACAGAGGAGCTATAGGGTTGCAAAGACTCAGACACAATGAAGTGACTTAGCACACATGCATGCATACAAAATATATTAATTATAAATAATTTATATATAAATATTAATAAGTAATTAGCATTTACATATATTAGCAATACATATATATGTAATAAATATAAAAATACATATTTCACCTTTGGATACTTATTAATCCTTTAGTTTCACAATCCATATAATTTCCTAATTATATATTTACTATGAACCATCTTAAGAATTGCTCTCTAGATTTTTCACAATGACTTAGGGATAAAATAGAGGCATGCTGGGACTCAGTGTGTTCTTACTGGGAGAGGATGTCTTCTGAAACAGTTCAGAGTCCTTCAGTAAGCTGTTTATAGGAGAAAGTGCTAAAATTACCTGCAAGTCTGGGATTGGATCACTAGGAGACACACATTGAGTTTGAGTACTAAGGAAGCTTGCCTAAAGCCTCATGAGAAAGCCCGAAGATCATGTGGACATTGTCCCTCATAATATATCATTAGGCAGAAAGGCAGAAAAATACCCTAATCTTCTATTTGGGAGAAAATTGCTCACAAATAAGAAAGTGTGGATACAGAGAGCAAGGGAAACAGGAAAGATGAAAAGGTTCATAGACAAGGTTAGGTCTTGTTATTCATGTATAACTCTGAAAGAATAAAGGTTTTGTCAGGTCTAAGAGGACAAGATTTCAGATTTCAATGGACCTATAAGGCAGAGTTTGAGGTTGATTAATTCCAGGAAATATTTTTAATTTAGACCATTTACCTGTTGCCTCTCTCTCAGTGACCAGACCGATTCTACCAGAGAATGCTTAATTTTCAGTTCATTTCAGTCGCTCAGTCATGTCCGACTCTTTGCAACCCCATGAATTGCAGCATGCCAGGCCTCCCTGTCCATCACCAACTGCTGAAGTTTACTCAAACTCATGTCCATCGAGTTGGTGATGCCATCCAGCCATCTCATCCTTTGTCATCCCCTTCTCCTGCCCCCAAACCCTCCCAGCATCAGAGTCTTTTTCAATGAGTCAACTCTTCTCAAGAGGTGGCCAAAATATTGGAGTTTCAGCTTTAGCATCAGTCCTTTCAATGAACACCCAGGATTGATCTCGCTTAGGATGGACTGATTGGACCTCCTTGCATTTCAAGGGTTTCTCAAACTTCTCCAACACCACAGTTTAAAAGCATTAATTCTTCAGTGCTCAGCTTTATTCACAGTCCAACTTTCACATCCATACATGACCACTGGAAACCATAGCCTTGACTAGATGGACCTTTGTTGGCAAAGTAATGTCTCTGCTTTTGAATATGCTATCTAGGTTGGTCATAACTTTCCTTCCAAGGAGTAAGCGTCTTTTAATTTCATGGCTGCAATCACCATCTGCAGTGATTTTGGAGCCCCAAAAAATAAAGTCTGACACTGTTTCCACTGTTTCCCCATCTATTTTCCATGAAGTGATGGGGCCAGATTCCATGATCTTCGTTTTCTGAATGTTGAGCTTTAAGCCAACTTTTTCACTCCTCTTTTTCACTTTCATCAAGAGGCTTTTTAGTTCCTCTTTACTTTCTGACATAAGGGTGGTGTCATCTGCATATCTGAGGTTGTTGATATTTCTCCTGGCGATCTTGATTCCAGCTTGTGCTTCTTCCAGCCCAGCATTTCTCATGATGTACTCTGCATATACGTTAAATAAGCAGGGTGACAATATACAGCCTTGACGTACTCCTTTTCCTATTTGGAACCAGTGTGTTGTTCCATGTCCAGTTCTAACTGTTGCTTAATCTTAATCTGAACTAAATCTAAGGAACAGTGAAAATTCTGTTCATTACCATGCCCAAGGTCATTTTATACACTGCTGAATAACAAAGTACAATAAAAATTGTTTATAGATTCAACACTTAATTAACTTCCATGGGTACATGGAAGATTTATTGGAAACCATTATCTTCTTGAACTATTTTATATTATCACCCTGAGAACTATAGACTTTATATGGTCATAGTCTCTTTCCTCAAAAATAAAAAAGCATTGATAAATGGAAAGAATATATGACTAAATTTAAGCAGCTGGATTCCTGTTACAAGTATGACACTTCATGGATACAATAATCTTATTTCTAAAATAAATAAAATAATTACAATTGTCCTATACATTTCATAGTTATCCTAGGTATTTTCACCTATATGGTTGAAGAGTAAACTCAGTAAAGATATGAACAAATTTGGCAAAATGTAGTCTTTATAAATGAGCTATTAAGTATTCTGATGTATGGTTAAGAAAAAAACATAGCTCAATGTCATACAAACATGAGAGAATATTTTAAAGATAAGGAAAAACAACATGTTGCTGAATTTCAAGGAGAATGATATTAAATCAGATATATAATTATCAAGGGATATACAGAATCTCTAGCATTCATCTTTTTGCATGCCAATCTTGGCTTTGAAGACATGGGCACAATGTGTCTTGTCATCTGAACCACCATACACATATTGCAGGTTCAGACTTTGTCTACTTTGTCTATTAAAAACTTTGTAGTCTTTCAGGGTTTAGAATGTGTTCCAAATCTAAATTACCTTATGAACCTCTATTCACTTCATCTGTACATGAATTAGAGTATATTCTTGAATTATTTTCTTTTCCAATTACCAGCCAATAAAATCATTTTAAAAATAGGTCAGAAAAAGTCAAATATAATCAGTAATTGTTAGCTCAATAAAGAAATGCAGATGAAAGAAAATTTGGGAAAACAAATTACCTCCAAACATATGGTATTTTCCTAAACAATATAAAGTTGTAACTGTAATTTTGATCATTCTATTTAAACACAACAAAAATTTCAAAGAATAATGGAAACCTGAATATTTATTGGTTGTTTCTTTAGAATTTCAGATGTCCAAACCATGAAGATCAACCAGACAGTCCTGAAAGAGTTCATTCTTGTTGGCTTTTCTGTTTACCCACATGCACAGACATTCCTCTTTGTGGTTTTCTTCTGCCTCTACCTTCTCACCTTCACAGGTAATCTTGCCATCATGGGTCTAACTTGGGTGGACAGATGTCTCCACACCCCCCTGTACCTCTTCCTTAGTGCACTCTCCTTCTTTGAGGAAAGTCCAGTTCCTTGAATAAACAATCTTGGATTATTGCAGCATAATTGTATGTCCCTGTATGTAACAGGAGGATTTGCCCTGTGACATGTAGAGAAGCCTGTACCATCTGCCTTTTCCAGAAGTTGACATATGGGAATCATGTGACTGAGTCTGGGACATAAGCTTTGACAAGCATTTTCTTAGCTTGCTAAGGAAGTTGTCCAATGACTTCTGCTATCTGTCCCTGCAGATTTTAGGATTCTGCCAATCAGTCACTAGGTGTTTTGACATTAGATAAAGTGGGAAAAGCAAGATTGACAAAGCCAACACCTATGATCACTACACTAATAGATGGTATAAAATATAAAAGTTGAAGAATTTTTCTAGGTAATGTTATGAGGCACTGGTTTGAACCTCCCACAAGATAAATCATTTCTAATAGAAGATACACTGTGGAATAATCAAAAACTTATATTCATGCATATCTGAATTGGTAATCTATGTTTTTTATTCCCATACCATACCAATTATGAAAGGTTTTTGATAACACTGTTCATGACATTTCCTTCAATGATTCTCAGACGCTAGCTTCTGAATGTATATACAAGATATTTTGGAATATTGATTCAAATAAGTAGGACAGTAGAGCCTACATGTTTTTTTCCTGGGGAAATTCATATTCAGGTCTAGAAATAACCTCTTTTTTTCTGTAAGATGAAAGTATTAAATAACAAATGTTTAAGAAACAAATCATGTCATGCTATTGATGGATATAGCAATAAAAGTTGATTTGCATTAATTCTGGCAGATATACAGTGTGTAATGAAGGAAACTAGATAAAAACAATATCAAATTTTTGTATTATCCAGAAGAAAATAATAAATACTATGGAAATTATGACATATGTAATATCATGGGCTAGAAGATGCAACAATGTACAGATATCAGTTCTCTCCATACAGGTGTATATTCCAAAAATATCCCAATGGAGACTCCAATAGTTTCCTTTTTTGTATGTGAAAACTATGATGTATTAATAATTTCAAACGTATATGGATTTGAAATAGCCAAGACATTCATGAAAAATAAGAACCTGAATTGTTTTACTAAATATAAAGACTAATTTTACAAATAATTATGTAGGAAGTCAAGAGATAAACTGGCAAGTTTGGCCTTGGAGTATAAAATGAAATAGGGCAAAGGCTAACAGTTTTGTCAAGAGAACACAATAGTCATAGTGTGTTCAAACAATCAACCCAAGAGAGGACTGTACACATGGACATTACCAGATGGTCAATACCAAAATCAGATTGATTATATTCTTTGTAACAAGATGGAGAAGCTCTATACTTCTGACTCCATCAAGTCAGCAAAAACAAGACCTGAAGCTGACTGTGGCTCAGATAATCAGCTCATTATTGAAAAATTCAGGCTGAAATTGAAGAAAGTAGGGGAAACCTACTTTTTGATTTAGGTATGACCTAAATCAAATCTCTTTTGATTATACAGTGGAGGTGACAAATGAATTCAAGGGATTAGATTTGGTAGACAGAGTGCCTGAAGGACTACGGGCAGAAGTTTGTAACATTGTACAGGAGGCGGTGCCCAAAACCATCACCAAGAAAAAGAAATGCCAAGAAGGCAAAGTGGTTTTCTGAGGAGGCCTAACATAGCTGAGAAAAGAAAAGAAGCAAAAGGCAAAGGAGAAAGGGACAGATGTACCCAACTGAATGCATATTTCCTAAGAATAGCAAGGAGAGATAAGAAAGCCTTCTTACATGAACAATGCAAAGAAATAGAGGGTAACAGTAGAATGGAAATACTAGAGATCTCTTCAAGAAAATTAGAGATACCAACAGAACATTTCATGCAAATATGTGCATAAAAAAGGACAGAAACTGCAAGAACCTAAAAGAAGCAGAAGAGATTAAGAAGAGGTAGCAAGTAAACACAGAAGAACTATACAAAAAAGGTTTTAATGACTTGGATAACTATTATGGTGTGGTCATTCTCCTAGAGCTAGACATCCTGGAGTATGAAGTCAAGTGGCCCTTAGGAAGCATTGCTACAAACAAAGCTAATGAGTATGATGGAATTCCAGCTGAACTATTTCAAATCCTCAAAGATGATGCTGTGAAAGTGCTGCACTCAATATGCCAGCAAATTTGGAAAACTCAACAGTGGCCACAGGACTGCAAAATGTCAGTTTTCATTCCAATCCCAAAGAAGGACAATGCCAAAGAATTCTCAAACTACCATACAATTGCACTCATTTCACATGCTAGCAAGGTTATGGCTTAACTTCTTCAAGCTAGGCTTCAATAATATGTGAATCAAGAACTTCCAGATGTTTAAGTTGGGTTTCAAAGAGGCAGAGGAATCAAGATCAAATCACCAACATCCACTGGATCATAGAAAAATCAAGGGAATCCCAGAAAAAAAAAAATCTGCTCTACTTCACTGACTATTCTAAAGACTTTGACTGTATGGATCACAAGAAACTTTGGAAAATTCTTTAGAGATAAAGCTCTGTATTGTCATCACTTACTTAACTTATATGCAGATTACATCATGTGAAATACCAGGCTAGGTGAATCACAAGCTGGATTCAAGATTACCAGGAGAAATATCACCCACCTCACATATGCAGATTATATCATCCTAAGTGCATAAAGTGAAAAGGAGCTAAAGAGCCTCCTGATGAGGTGAAAGAGGATAATGAAAAAGCTGGCTTGAAACTGAACATTAAAAAAGCTAAAATCATGGCATCTTGTCCCATTACTTCATAGCAAATGGGAGAAGGTGAAAGTAGTGACAGGTATTATTTTCTTGGGCTCCAAAATTACTGCAGATGGTGAAAGGCAATTGCTCCTTGGAAAGAAAGTGATGACAAACCTAGATAGCTTATTAAAAAGTAGAGATATCATTGTGCTGGCAAAGATCCATTATAGTCAAAGCTATGGTTTTTTCAGTAATCATTAACAAAGGTGAGAATTGAACCATAAAGAAGGATGAGCACCAAAGAACTGATGCTTTTGAACTGTGGTACTAGAGAAGACTCTTGAGATTCCCGTGGACTGTAAGGAGATCAAACCAATAAATTCTAAGGGAAATCAACCCTGAATATTCACTGGAAGGACTGGTGCTGAAGCTGAAGGTTCAATACTTTGGCCACCTGATGTGAAGAGCCAGCCGATTCATTGGAAAGGATCCTAATCCTGGGAAAAAGGAAGGCAAAGGAGAAGGAGTTGTCAGAGGATGAGATGGTTAGATAGCATCACCGACTCAATGAATTTAACTTTGAACAAACTCTGCATGATAGTAGAGGTCAGAGGAACCTGGCATGTTGCAGTCCACAAAGTTGCAAAGAGTCAGGCATGACTTAGTCAGCCTGAACAGCAAGAATTATGCAACTACTGACCCAGGTGACAAACAAACCAAAAGACAGGAAAAGAGAGCTGCTGAACTCACATGCACACCTGAAAACTTGCTTGAACAAATATACCTTTATATAGCAATGAGAAAACAGCAGGCTTTTCAAAAACTTATTCTAGGAAAATAGAATATTTATATACAAAAAAAGAAACCCTATGCATACACAGCAAAAAATCATTTCTGAATATCAAAGCCTAAATTTCAAGTGCAAACAATGAATTCCTTAAAGGATGATGTAAAAGTATACCTTCACAATAACATTAGATTAAGAAAAGGTTGCTTAAACTGGACAAAACACTCTTATTTGGGAATGAAAGAAATTACATTGAACTTGAGAAATTTTGTTCATCTAAAAAGCACCATTCAGCAAAAAGATAGATAAGACTCATAAAACTAAAAAGAAATTTAAGAAACTAATGTAAAATTGGGAGTAGTGGTTACTTTTGGAGGATGGGGGACTGATACAGAGGGACACCTGGAGGGATTCCTGGCTAGAAAAGTTTCTTTTCTTGCTTTGAGTTGTATTTATAGAGATGTTTGCCTCACAAAAATTCATTAAGTTATGGATTTGTTTGGTTGATGTTCTGTATCTATGTTTTATTTTATAATATGACAAGTAAATAAATACATAGAATGAGAGAAAATGGATGCCTCATCTATTATTGGGAAAAGGCTCTTACATAGTGTATACAAAAATCACTAGCAAAAATAAAACAATCGACAATCCAGTCAATAGTAACAATGGTCAAGACTTATAAATAGATCCTTCATAAAAGAAAATACTGCAATGTCCAATAAACGTGTGAAAATGTGTTTAATCTCATTAATAAGGATGATAATGAACATTAAAATCCCAATGAAATACCACAACACAGCCTCCTATTTGTTTTGAATTTCAAGAATAGATTCACAAGTGAATGAAGCTGTGGACTATTTTATGATTCTGGTGACAAGGTATACTGATCCTGGTACTTTAGAATGCACCATGCTATTATACACTTATTTTGTAGATACTCTTACCTCATGGCCCAGTTTTCTACTCTTAGGTATACCTTCTAGGTAATTGATGCACAAGAGTACCATGAGACATGTATTATAGTGTTCATAGAAGGAATATTTGCAATAATTCAAAGCTGAGAATTACTCAAATATTCACAAATAATGCAATAGATAGATTGCAGAATCCTCAAACAGAGTATTAGCATATGGCAATTAAATGAATAACTATAACTCCATACTTAAGAATACATGTGAAACTCGCCTTTTCCCCTTTAGACTATATGTTCCTTCAACAACCTAAGAGATGGATCAGGATTAAAAGACTTTTTTTTTGGCCCTGTTTATAATTAGACATTTCAAATTTTTCTAACTAGGAAAGTCTCTTAATGGGAAACTGTTAGATATATACTCTGTCAATAAAGTATTAAAATAAAGAATCAATAAAGGTATTAAACAGAAGATAAGTGGCTTCTGTTCTCCACCTAAATGCAAAAAGTGGCCATTTCTTTTTTCTCTAGATATTTAGAAATAAGTGTTCAAGAATGTGCTGTACCATGGTGAACACAAAGACACAAAATATGTAGATTTTACTCTCAAGAAACTCACATTCTTCTTGTGTAGAGACAGACAATTATGATATAACACAGATTAAAATTTTCACAGTTATATGAGAGCACAGAGGCGACTCTGAACTGATAAAAGACTGCTAAAAGGTTCAGTCATATTGTTGGTCAATGTCCCCAGATAAGTCTGCTCTACCTCAATGTCTCGGCCTCATCCAAGGAGCTATCTATATAAAGGAAAGAGACAGGCAGGCGGAGTCCTCCCTGGGTCAGAATAAATCTCAAACACTGATATCAGGATCTAGTACCCCAAAGGGGGCAGAATTTGTTTTATTCTTTTATGGAGAAAATTATATTACAGGGTAAATTTGAAATAATAAAGCAATCATCAAGTTAGTAGGTGTATACGGCTAGGAAAAAGACATTCAAAGTGAGTGTTATTAAAACCACTTTCATCCAAGGTGATCATGAGCTTTATCAAGCTGTGCCCCTGAAGAATAACATCAGAGACCTAACACATTAGGAGGGGGCTATAATTTGATAAAATAATCAAGTCAGTCACTAACCAGATATAAAAGTGAATAACAGAAAAAAGGGGAAGTGTTTGTGTGTGTTTGAAGAAGAAGGACCAAAAACCAGAGTTTCTAAGATGTATTATCCAAAATACTCAGTTTTCATCAACAACAACAACAACAAAAATAGGAGACATGGAAAGAAATAAGAAGATACTGCCCTTTATCAGAAAAATAAACAAGGTAAAAATAAAAACTGTCCATGAGTATGACTACATTTTAAAGTCAAAAGCTTCCAAGTATCTATTACAAATATACTCAAATAACTTTAAAAAAGCTAAACAAGAACATGATTAAGGAAGTAAAGTAAGATATCATAACAATTTGGATAAACTACAGAATACCAATAAAGAAATACAATAAAAAAAAGGAATAAATGGAAACACTGGACTTGAAAATTATAAGAACTGAAAATTAAATTAAAAATCATTTAGACATGCTCAACAATAGAGATGAACTGGTTGAAGAATTAGTGAACCTGGAGTTAGACTGATAAAGATTATGAACACCAACGATTACAGAGAAAAACAAATGAAGATATATGTAGAGACTCTGAGAAATGTAAGACACTGTTAAACATACCAAAATAAGACTATTGAAGGAATCAGAGGAGAGAAAAGAGATAAAGTTGAAGAAATATGACTGAAAATTTCCCCAAATTTATTGAAAAAACAACTGTACACCTCCCAAAAGATCAACAAATTCAAGTAGGGTAAATATAAAGAGAACTGGGAAATTTCATGGCAGTCCATTGGTGTGGATTCCACACTTTCACTGCTGTGGGATCAGGTTTGATCCCTGGTTGGGGAACTAAGATGCCTGAAAGTCATGCCACATGGTCATATATATGTATGTACAAACATATACATACATACTTTTATGTATATACATACACACACACACACACACACACACACATATATATATACATACAGATATATCCATAAGATTAAAAAAAAAGTATAAAAACATCTCATTCCATTTCATTTCATTACTAAAGTACTTTTTCTTGTTTCTCAACATCCTCTCCTTTCTGAAAATTTCTAATGCCTTGTTTGCTGTTTAGTCGCTCAGTCGTATCCGACTCTTTGCAACGCCTTAGACTGCAGCACTCCAGACTTCCTGTCATTCACCATCTCTCAGAGCTTGAATTGGTGATGCCATCCAACCATCTCATCCTCTGTTGTCCCCTTATCCTCCTGCCTTCAATCTTGTCCAGCATCAATGTCTTTTCTAATGAGTCAGCTCTCTGCATCAGGTGGCCGATGTATTGGAATTTCAGCTTCAGGATCAGTCCCTCTGATGTATATTCAGGGTCGATTTCCTTTAGGATTGACTGGTTTGATTTCCTTGAAGTCCAAGGGACTCTCAAGAGTCTTCTCCAACACCACAGTTCAAAAGCATCAATTCTTTGGTGCTCAGCCTTCTTCATGGTCCAACTCTCACATCCATATGTGACTACTATAAAATCCATAGCTTTGACTACATGGACCTTTATCAGCAAAGTAATGTCCCTGTTTTTTTTAATATGCTTTTTATGTTTTTCATAGCTTTTCTGCCCAGAAGCAATCATATTTTAATTTTATGGCTGAGGTCACCAGCTACAGTGAATTTGGAGCCCAAGAAAATAAAGTCTGTCACTTTGCATTATTCCCCCATCCATTTGCCATGAAGTGATGGGATTGGATGCCATGATTTTAGTTTTTTGGATGTTGAGTTTTAAGCCACTTTTCCCACTCTCTTTCACCTTCATCAAGAGGCTCTTTAGTTCCTCTTCTATTCCTCAAGAACACTCTACTGTGTGATTCTCTTCCTGGCCATTTTTTCCCCTTTCTTTTGTCCACCAATGGACATTTCTCAAGGTCTTGTTCATCTTCTTTTCTTTTTATAGATTATATTCTTCTCATTAAATCTATCATGTGCTCCTATTATATTTACTAATTTGGGGTACTTCAAAGTTTATAAACTGAAGATGAATGTAGAACCCAAGGCAATATTTCTAACTTACTGCTGCAAGTGTCTGCTTCTTCTTTGAGCTTGGTGTGTCAAGACTAAACTTGTCACTGATTTTCTCATGTTGGTTCACTTTTCATGTTTCCTAAGAGTTAGTATCTCCTCACTCTTTCAGGCTAAAAGCTCAGGAATAACTAATTCCTCTACTCCTATAGCAACATCTAACCTGTTGCAAACACTATCATTTAAAGCCTGTTATTTTTCAAAACAACAATCTTTATTACAGAGAATAGTGAAAATTATCATTACAGTTCTTTTCCACCCCAATGTTGCATCCTCCACAAGATATTAGTGACTTCTCCTTGAACATTTCCAGTGATAAGGATAGCTTATGGTGAATGGTGCTGGATTCATGGTCTCCAAAGGAGAAGAATTTCTCTGGAACCAAATATGCCACCTCAGTCACTCAGAGAGTTGTGAAGCAGAGATTTTATTAAAATAAAAAGGCAGGTGGTCCTAAGATGGTAGAGGAATAGGATGGGGACACCACTGTCTCCCCTGCAAATTCATCAAAAGAACATTTAAATGCTGAGAAAAATCCACAAAACAACTTCTGAATGCCGGCAGAGGACATCAGGCACCCAGAAAGCAGCCCATTGTCTTTGAAAGGAGATGCTTTATCAACGGTGCTGTGTAAGGAGAAGTCTTGAGACTACTGTAAAAATAAGACTGAAAACCAGAAGCAGGAGGCTTAGGTCCAAATCCTGAGAACATCATAGAACACCTGACTCCAGGGAACATTAACTGATAGGAGCTCATCAAACGCCTCCATACCTACACTGAAACCAGTACCAACCAAGGGCCAACAAGTTCCAGAGCAAGACATACTATGCAAATTCTCCAGCAACACAGGAAACAGCCCTGAACTCCAATATACAGGCTGCCCAAAGTTACTCCAAATCCATTGACATCTCATAACTCGTTACTAGACACTTCATTGCACTCCAGAGAGAAGAAATACAGCTCCACCCACCAGAACACCTACACAAGCTTCCCTAACCAAGAAACCTTGACAAGCCACCTATACAACCCCACCCACAGTGAGGGAACTCCATAATAAACAGAACTCCACAAACTGCCAAAATACAGAAAGGCCACCCCAAACTCAGCAATATAAACAAGATGAAGAGACAGAGGAATACCCAGCAGGTAAAGGAACAGGATAAATGCCCACCAAACCAAACAAAAGAGGAAGAGATAGGGAATCTACCTGATAAAGAATTCTGAATAATGAGAGTGAAAATGATCCAAAATCTTGAAATAAAAATGGAATCACAGATAAATAGTCTGGAGACAAGGATTGAGAAGATGCAAGAAAGGTTTAACAAGGACCTAGAAGAAATAAAAAAGAGTCAATATATAATGAATAATGCAATAAATGAGATCAAAAACATTCTGGAGGCAACAAATAGTAGAATAACGGAGGCAGAAGATAGGATTAGTGAAATAGAAGATAGAAGAGTAGAAATAAGTGAATCAGAGAGGAAAAAAGAAAAACGAATTAAAAGAAATGAGGACAATCTCAGAGACCTCCAGGACAGTGTTAAATGATCAAACAGTTGAATCATAGGAGTCCCAGAAGAAGAAGACAAAAAGAAAGCCCATGAGAAAATACTTGAGGAGATAATAGTTGAAAACTTCCTTAAAATGGGGAAGGAAATAATCACCCAAGTCCAAAAAACCCAGAGAGTCCCAAACAGGATAAACCCAAGGCAAAACACCCAAGACACATATTAATCAAATTAACAAAGAACAAATATTAAAAGCAGCAAGGGAAAAACAACAGATAACACACAAGGGATTCCCATAAGGATAATAGCTGATCTTTCAATAGAAACTCTTCAGGCCAGGAGGGAATGGCAAGACATACTTAAAGTGATGAAAGAAAATAACCTATAGCCCAGATTACTGTACCCAGCAAGGATCTCATTCAAATATGAAGGAGAAATCAAAAGCTTTTCAGACAAGCAAAAGCTGAGAGAATTCAGCATCACCAAACCAGCTCTTCAGCAAATGCTAAAGGATATTCTCTAGACAGGAGACACAAAAACAGTGTATAAACTCGAACCCAAAACAATAAAGTAAATGGCAATGGGATCATACTTATCAGTAATTACCTTAAACATAAATGGGTTGAATGCCCCAACCAAAAGACAAAGACTGGCTGAATGGATACAAAAACAAGATGCCTATATATGTTGTCTACAGGAGACCCACCTCAAAACAGGGGACACATACAGACTGAAAGTGAAAGGCTGGAAAAAGATATTCTATGCAAATAGAGATCAAAAGAAAGCAGGAGTAACAATACTCATATCAGATAAAATAGACTTTAAAACAAAGGCTGTAAAAAGAGACAAAGAAGGTCACTACATAATGATCAAAGGATCAATCCAAGAAGAAGACATAAAAATTATAAATATATATGCACCCAACATAGGAGCACCACAATATGCAAGATAAATGCTAAAAAGTATGAAAGGGGAAGTGAAAAATAACACAATAATAGTGGGAGACTTTAATACCCCACTCATACCTATGGATAGATCAACTAAACAGAAAATTAACAAGGAAACACAAATTTTAAATGACACAATAGACCAGTTAGACCTAATTGATATCTATAGGACATTTCACCCCAAAACAATCAATTTCAGCTTTTTCTCAAGCACACATGGAACCCTCTCCAGGAGAGATAACATCCTGGGCCATAAATCTAGCCTTGGTAGATTCAGAAAAATTGAAATCATTCCAAGCATCTTTTCTGACCATAATGCAGTAAGATTAGATCTCAATTACAGGAGAAAAACTACTAAAAATTCCAACATATGGAGGCTGAACAACACTCTGCTGAATAACCAACAAATCACAGAAGAAATCAAAAAAGAAATCAAAATATGAATAGAAAAGAATGAAAATTAAAACACAACAACCCAAAACCAATGGGACACTGTAAAAGCAGTGCTAAGGGGAAAGTTCATAGCAATACAGGCATACCTCAAGAAACAAGAAAAAAGTCAAATAAATAACCTAACCCTACACCTAAAGCAACTAGAAAAGGAAGAAATAAAGAACCCCAGGGTTAGTAGAAGGAAAGAAATCTTAAAAATTAGGGCAGAAATAAATGCAAAAGAAACAAAGGAGACCATTGCAAAAATCAACAAAGCCAAAACTGTTTCTCTGAAAGGATAAATAAAATTGACAAATCCTTAGCCGAACTCATCAAGAAACAAAGGGAGAAAAATCAAATCAATAAAATTAGAAATGAAAATGGAGAGAACACAACAGACAACACACAAATATAAAGGATCATAAGAGACTACTATCAGCAATTATATGCCAATAAAATGGACAGCTTGGAAGAAACGGAAAAATTCTTAGAAAAGTACAGCTTTCCAAAACTGAACCAGGAAGAAATAGAAAATCTTAACAGACTCATCAAAAGCACAAAAATTGAAACTATAACCAGAAGTTTTCCAGCAAATAAAAGCCCAGTACAGAGGGCTTCACAGCTGAATTCTACCAAAAATTTAGAGAAGACCTGACGCCTATCCTACTCAAACTCTTCCAGAAAATTGCAGAGGAAGGTAAACTTCCAAGCTCATTCTATGAAGCCACCATGACCCTAATATCAAAACCTGACAAAGATGCCACAAAAAAAGAAAACTACAGGCCAATATCACTGATGAACATAGATGCAAAAATCCTTAATAAAATTCTAGCAATCAGAATCCAACAACACATTAAAAAGGTCATACACCATGACCAAGTGGGCTTTATCCCAGGGATGCAAGGATTCTTCAATATCCACAAATCAATCAATGTAATACACCACATTAACAAATTGAAAAATAAAAGCCATATGATTATCTCAATAGATGCAGAGAAAGCCTTTGACAAAATTCAACATCCATTTATGATAAAAAAAAAAAAACCTCTCCAGAAATCAGGAATAGAAGGAACATTCCTCAACATAATAAAGCTATATATGACAAAACCACAGCAAACATTATCCTCAATGGTGAAAAATTGAAAGCATTTCCCCTAAAGTCAGGAAAAAGATAAGGGTGCCCACTCTCACCTCTACTATTCAACATAGTGTTGGAAGTTTTGGCCACAGCAATCAGAGCAGAAAAAGAAATAAAAGGAATCCAAATTGGAAAAGAAGCAAAACTCACTGTTTGCAGATGACATGATCCTCTACATAGAAAACCCTAAAGACTCCACCAGAAAATTACTAGAGCTAATCAATGATTATAGTAAAGTTGCAGGATATAAAATCAACACACAGAAATCCCTTGCATTCCTATACACTAATAATGAGAAAATAGAAAGAGAAATAAGGAAACAATTCCATTCACCATTGCAATGAAAAGAATAAAATACTTAGGAATATATCTACCTAAAGAAACTAAAGACCTATATATAGAAAACTATAAAACACTGGTGAAAGAAATCAAAGAGGACACTAATAGATGGAGAAATATACCATGTTCATGGATTGGAAGAATCAATATAGTGAAAATGAGTATACTACTCAAAGCAATCTATAGATTCAATGCAATCCCTATCAAGCTACCAATGGTATTTTCACAGAGTTAGAACAAATAATTTCACAATTTGTATGGAAATACAAAAAACCTCAAATAGCCAAAGCAATCTTGAGAAAGAAGAATGGAACTGGAGGAATAAACATGCCTGACTTCAGGCTATACTACAAAGCCACAGTTACCAAGACAGTATGGTACTGGCACAAAGACAGAAATATAAATCAATGGAACAAAATAGAAAGCCCACAGATAAATCCATGCACTTATGGACACCTTATCTTCAACAAAGGAGGCAAGAATATACAATGGAGAAAAGATGATCTCTTTAACAAGTGGTGCTGGGAAAACTGGTCAACACTTGTAAAAGAATGAACTAGAACACTTTCTAACACCATACACAAAAATAAACTCAAAATGGATTAAAGATGTAAACATAAGACCCAAAACTATAAAACTCTTAGAGGAGAACATAGGCAAAATACTCTCCAAAATAAATCACAGCAGGATCCTCTATGACCCACCTCCCAGAATATTGGAAATAAAAGCAAAAATAAACAAATGGGGCCTAATTAAAAATAAAAGCTTTAATAAATAAAATTATTTATCTAAATTAATTAAATCTAATTAATTTATCTAAATAAATAATTTTATTTTTCTAAATAAAAATAAAAGCACAACAAAGGAAACTATAAGCAAGGTGAAAAGACAGACTTCAGAATGGGAGAAATTAATAGCAAATTAAGCAACTGACAAACAACTAATCTCAAAAATATACAAGCAACTCCTGCAGCTCAATTGCAGAAAAATAAATGACCCAATCAAAAAATGGGCCAAAGAACTAAATAGAAATTTCTCCAAAGAAGATATACAGATGGCTAACAAACACATGAAAAGATGCTCAACATCACTCATTATCAGAGAAATGCAAATCAAAACCACAATGAGGTACCATTTCATGCCATTCAGAATGGCTGCGATCCAAAAGTCTACAAGCAATAAATGCTGGAGAGGATGTGGAGAAAAGGGAACCCTCTTACACTGTTGGTGGGAATGCAAACTAGTACAGTCACTATGGAGAACAGTGTGGAGATTCCTTTAAAAACTGGAAATAGAACTGCCATACAACCCAGCAATCCCACTGCTGGGCATACACACTGAGGAAACCAGAATTGAAAGAGACACGTGTACCCCAATGTTCATCGCAGCACTGTTTGTAATAACCAGGACATGGAAGCAACCTAGATGTCCATCAGCAGATGAATGGATAAGAAAGCTGTGGTACATATACACAATGGAGTATTAGCCATTAAAAAGAATACATTTGAATCAGTTCTAATGAGGTGGATGAAACTGGAGCCTATTACACAGAGTGAAGTAAGCCAGAAAGAAAAACACCAATACAGTATACTAACACGTATATATGGAATTTAAAAGATGGTAACAACAACCCTGTATGCGAGATAGCAAAAGAGACACAGATGTATAGAATAGTCTTTTGGACTCTTTGCGTGGGTAGGGGTGTGGATGATTTGGGAGAATGGCATTAAAACATGTATAATATCATATAAGAAACAAATCGCCAGTCCAGGTTCGATGCAGGATACAGGAAGCTTGAGGCTGGTGCACTGGGATGACCCAGAGGAATGGTATGTGGAAGGAGGTGGGAGGAGGGTTCAGGATGGGGAACACATGTACACCCATGGTGGATGCATGCTGATGTATGGCAAAACCAATACAATATTGTAAAAGTAATAATAATAATAATAAAATAAAAAGTAGTGAAAGCTTCCAGCCAAAGATACAGGAAGGGGATAGAACAACTGTCTCACTAGTTTAAGCAGGGCATTATATACTTTTCACCTGACTGCTGAGAATAGATAAAAAAGAATGCCTAAAGGTTATAAAAGTTTTGCCAGATCTCTTTTCCCACAATATATATCTTGAGCTTAAAAATATGTCCTTGATCAAGAGATATTGCTCCTTGCAAGGCCTATGTGACTAAGGCAAAAGAATGTGAAAAAGAAAGAATGTTCACTTCCTCATTAAAGGTGCCTTGGAATCCCTATCAACCTGCCTAAGTTAACTCTCTCAATAAGAAGATTAACACATATGCCAGGAGATAACATACTCCATTTGAGACAGCTCTGGTAGATTGAGAATAAAAGGGGTCAACTGTACATGAATGGCAGTCAGGACACCCAAATTTATAAGAGAAGAAAAATAGATAATTTTTGAAAATAGTTTCTGGTTTGTATCAGGAAACAAGAATCTTAAATTACTCCTCTCCCTTTCTTCAACCAACTATCCTGAGTTCTTTCCTCTATGTTCTTTGAGCCTAATTCTATTCACAAAAAGATATTAAAAGAGTCAAACAATAAAAGATGTTTTCCTCCCTGGAGCCTGAAGACTTATGCATAGGAAATAAAGTAGCTCTCCCTCACATATAAACAAAGACAGTGATATAAATACAAAGGTTAAGAGACTCTGACAAATAATAGTTTCTCAACAACAACATTTAGTAGTCTAAAGAGGCTGCAGAATTAATTTATCCATAACTCTGTTTATTAATTTTTTAGTTTCCTTAACAGAATTTTAGACTTGAAATATCTTTATATCTATCTACCATTGGGCTTCCCAGGTGGCAAAATGGTGAAGAATTCACCTGCCAATGTAGGAGACGCAAGGAGACGCAGAATTAATTTATCCATAACTCTGTTTATTAATTTTTTAGTTTCCTTAACAGAATTTTAGACTTGAAATATCTTTATATCTATCTACCATTGGGCTTCCCAGGTGGCAAAATGGTGAAGAATTCACCTGCCAATGTAGGAGACGCAAGAGAGACGCAAGTTCATCCTTGGATTGGGAAGATCCTTTGGAGTCAGAAATGACAACCACTCCAGTATTATTTCCTGGAAAATTCCATGGACAGAAGAGCTTGGTGGACTACAGTCCACGGGGTCACAAAGAGTCAAACGTGACTGGCACACACACATGTATAAGCAAAAAACTATCTACTGTGCAGAAAATAGCCTCTTTGACACCTCTGAAAATAGGATTTGCAGAAGACTCCGACAATGAATTCCAGGACATTAACCTGCATCCTTTCAGAGATTTGACCCTCCAGATAATGGTCTTTCAATGTATCATGTATGCCATGGAACAAATAGTCCCTAAATTGACTTGGACACAGTCTTGTTGGGAAGAGGTTAAAAAAAAAAAAAATGAGGAATTTGTATGCAGATCAGGAAGCAAGAGTTAGAACTGGACATGGAACAACAGACTGGTTCCAAATAGGAAAAGGAGTATGTCAAGGCTGTATATTGTCACTCTGCTTATATAACTTATATGCAGAGTACATCATGAGAAATGCTGGGCTAGAAGAAGCACAAGCTGGAGTCAAGATCGCCAGGAGAAATATCAATAACCTCAGATATGCAGATGACACCACCCTTATGGCAGAAAGTGAAGAGGAATTAAAAAACCTCTTGATGAAAGTGAAAGTGGAGAGTGAAAAAGTTGGCTTAAAGCTCAACATTCAGAAAATGAAGATCATGGCATCTGGTCCCATCACTTCATGGGAAATAGATGGGGAAACAGTGGAGGCAGTGTCAGAACTTTATTTTTGGGGGCTCCAAAATCACTGCAGATGGTGATTGCAGCCATGAAATTAAAAGACGCTTACTCCTTGGAAGGAAAGTTATGACCAACCTAGATAGCATATTGAAAAGCAGAGACATTACTTTGCCAACAAAGGTCCATCTAGTCAAGACTGGTTTTTCCAGTGGTTATGTATGGATGTGAGAGTTGGACTGTGAAGAAGGCTGAGCACTGAAGAATTGATGCTTTTGAACTGTGGTGTTGGAGAAGACTCTTGAGAGTCCCTTGGACTGCAAGGAGATCCAACCAGTCCATTCTGAAGGAGATCAGCCTTGGGATTACTTTGGAAGGAATGATGCTAAAGCTGAAACCCCAGTACTTTGGCCACCTCATGCGAAGAGTTGACTCATTGGAAAAGACTCTGATGCTGGGAGGGATTGGGGGCAGGAGGAGAAAGGGACGACAGAGGATGAGATGGCTGGATGGCATCACTGACTCAATGGATGTGAGTCTGAGTGAACCCCAGGAGTTGGTGATGGACAGGGAGGCCTGGCGTGCTACGATTCATGGGGTCGCAAAGAGTTGGACACGACTGAGCGACTGAACTGAACTGAAATCACCATAACAATGTATCCTAACGGGTAATATCCTAATGATGAGGTGATAGAGGCTGACTACTTCTGCTCCTGCTTGCTTAAGGCCCCATTTGTCAAACCCTTTTCCTGCTAGTTCAGTTCAGTTCAGTCGCTCAGTCATGTCCGACTCTTTGCGACCCCATGGACTGCAGCACACCAGGCTTCCCTGTCCATCACCAACTCCCGGAGGTTACTCAGACTCATGTCAGTGATGCCATCAACCATCTCATCCTCTGTCGTCCCCTTCTCCTCCCGCCTTCAATCATTCCCAGCATCAGTGTCTTTTCAAATGAGTCAGTTCTTCGTATCAGGGGGCCAAAGTATTGGAGTTTCAGCTTCAGCATCAGTCCTTCCAATGAATATTCAGGACTGATTTCTTTTAGGATAGACTGGCTGGATCTCCTTGCTGTCCAAGGGACTCTCAAAAGAGTCTTCTCCAACACCACAGTTCAAAAGCATCAATTCTTCAGCACTTAGCCTTCTTCACAGTCCAACTCTCACTTCCATATATGACTATCGGAAAAACCAAAGCTTTGACTAGACAGACCTTTGTTGGCAAAGTAATGTCTTTGCTTTTGAATATGCTGCTTACGTTGGTCATAACTTTTCTTCCAAAGAGCAAGCATCTTTTAATTTCATGGTGACAGTCATCATCTTCAGTGATTTTGGAGACAAAATATATAAAGGGGACTGGAATGTAAAAGTAGGAAGTCAAGAAATACCTGGAGTAACAGGCAAATTTGGCCTTGGAGTACAGAATGAAACAGGGCAAAGGCTAATATAGTTTTCTGTGAGGCCACATATTTATTAATCAGAGACCAACATGAAACATAAGCTTTACAGAAGAATGGCTGGTGCTGGCCACACATGCCCAGAAGCAAAAGGTAACCAGCTTATTACTAAGCATCCTAAGACAAGGTATGTGAGTGAATTCAGAGGACTGGCAATCAAAAACTGGTGAAATTTTATGAAAACATTTTCATTACATAGGTTATATACCTTCAGATCCTTCATCAATTCCCTTTGTTTATCTGATCTCTCATAATTTTGGGATTCAGAGAGCAGAGGTTGATGGTAGGAGAGTCAGGGGCCATACTTGATATGTTCAGAGAGTACCACCCCTTTGCCTTCAGATCAAGCCCAAAACCTAACCTAGCACATTAAATCATTATCTGCAGAGGCCAATTTAAATGAAATTTTAAAGAATTATTGATTGAATTTGACTACCATTTACAGATGAGCTAAAAACAAAACAAAATGAACAAATCTATTTTTACTTAAAGGATTATACCTGTTTTTTTTCCTTGAATGTTGTCTTATTTCCTTGGAGGAGAAGGTATTAGAAATATTAGAAGAATTACCAAGTTTGTTGTCATTTCTACCTGGCCAGATTAGTTGAGTTTGTACAAACTCTACAATTTCATATATATGTAATACTGGGGGGAAGTCATTCATCTCTCTTTGTCATTTATACAGAAAAAGATGCTTAACCTCATTGTGTTGTTTTGAGGATCAAGCCGGCATATGAAAAACACTCAGTTATGCTGGTATAAATCACCAGTTGGGGTGATCCAAGTCACCCTATGCAATTGTGAAGTATAGGTTTTAGGCTCATATTTTGTCTGATGGCAAATAGTAACTAGCCTTATTGTGGTGATCATTTGAAATTGGAAATAATAAAAAACTTAGGAATAAATCTACCTAAAGAAGCAAAAGACCTATATATAGAAAATTATAAAACACTAATGAAAGAGATCAAAGATGACACAAATAGATGGAGAAATATACCATATTCATGGATTGGAAGAATCAATATAGTGAAAATGAATACACTACTCAAAGCAATCTATAGATTCAATGCAATCCCTATCAAGCGACCAATGGTATTTTTCAGAGAATTAGAACAAATAATTTCACAATTTGTATGGAAATACAAAAAACCTCAAATAGCCAATGCAATCTTGAGAAAGAAGAATGGAACTGGAGGAATCAACCTGCCTGACTTCAGGCTATACTACAAAGCAACAGTCATCAAGACAGTATGGTCCTGGCACAAAGACAGAAACATAGATCAATGGAAGAAAATAGAAAGCTCACAGATAAATCCACACACCTATGGAGACTTTATCTTTGACAAAGGAGGCAAGAATACACAAGAGAGAAAAGACAATCTCTTTAACAAATGGTGCTGGGAAAACTGGTCAACCACTTGTAAAAGAATGAAACTAGAATACTTTCTAACACCATAGATAAAAATAAACTCAAAATGAATTAAAGATCTAAATGTAAGACAAGAAACTATAAAACTCCTAGAAGAAAACATAGGCAAAACACTCTCTGACATAAATCATAGCAGAATTCTCTATGACCCACCTCCCAGAGTAATGGAAATAAAAGCAAAAATAAACAAATGGGACCTAATTAAACTTAAAAGTTTTTGCACAACAAAGGAAACTATAAGTAAGGTGAAAAGACAGCCTTCAGAATGGGAGAAAATAATAGCAATGAAGCAACTGACAAAGAATTAATCTCAAAAATATACAAGCAACTCCTGCAGCTCAATTCCAGAAATATAAGCAACCCAATCAATAATGGGCCAGAGAACTAAACAGACATTTCTCCAAAGAAGACATACAGATTGCTAACAACTACATGAAAAGATATTCAACATCACTCATTATCAGAGAAATGCAAATCAAAACCACTATGAGGTACTATCTCATGGTGGTCAGAATGGCTGTTCTCAAAAAGCCTAGAAACAGTAAATGCTGGAGAGGGTGAGGAGAAAAAGGAACCTTCTTACACCGTTGGTGGGAATGCAAACTAGTACAGTCACTGTGGAAAACAGTGTGGAGATTCCTTAAAAGACTGGAAATAGAACTGCCATATGACCCAGCAATCCCACTCCTGGGCATACACACCGAGGAAACCAGAATTGAAAGAGACATGTGTACCCCAATGTTCATTGCAGCACTGTTTGCAAAAGCCAGGACATGGAAGCAACCTAGATGTCCATCAGCAGATGAATGGATAAGAAAGCTGTAGTGCATATACACAATGGAATATTACTCAGCTATTAAAAAGAATACATTTGAATCAGTTCTAATGAGGTGGATGAAACTGGAGCCTATTATACAGAGCGAAGTAAGTCAGAAAGAAAAACACCAATACAGTATATTAATGTATATACGTGGAATTTAGAAAGGTGGTAATGATGACCCTATATACGAGATAGCAAAAGAGACACAGATGTAAAGAACAGTCTTTTGGACTCTGTTGGAGAAGGCGAGGGTGGGATGATTTGAGAGAATAGCATTGAAACATGTATATTATCATATGCGGGATAGATAGCCAGTCCAGGTTCAATGCATGAGACAGGGTGTTCAGGGCTGGTGCACTGGGATGACCCTAAGGGATGGGATGGGGAGGGAGGTGGGATGGAGGGTCAGGATTGGGAACACATGTACACCCGTGGTTGATTCATGTCAATGTATGGCAAAAATCACCACAATATTGTAAAGTAATTAGCCTCCAATTAAAATTTTAAAAAAGAAATAAATTACAAAAAAAAGAAATATCAAAACACTATATTGTGCTTCAGGAACTAACATAGAGTTGTAGCTCAATTGTTCTTGGACAAACAAACAGTGTCAAAGAAAAATAGATAAGATTTGTTGCTTCCGGAAGTGGGGGTTGGGGATGGGTGAAGACTGCCAAAAGGTACAATCTTCCATTTATAAGATAAATAAATAGTAAGGATGTAATACACAACATGACAAATGTGATTAACCCTGCTCTATGTTACATATGGAAATTGTTAAGAGAGTAAGTTATAAGGGTCCACATCATGAAGAAAATCATTTTTCCTATTCCTTTAATTTTGTTTCTATATGAGATGATGAATAATAACTAAATTTATTGTGGTAATAACTTTATGATATATGTAAATCAAATCATTAATAGTCATCTTAAATTTAAATTGTACTATATGTAAATTATACCTCAATAAAACTAGAAGGATAAAAATCAATATTGTTTCAATAAACTAACAATGAATTATCTGAAAGTGATAAAGAAAACCATCCCAACTACAATAGCATCAAAATCAATAATATATTTACTTAGGAATAAATTTAAACAAGAGGTGAAAGATACACTGAAAACTACAAGACACTGATGAAAGAAACTGAAGAAGACCTAGGTAAATAGACAGGTATTCTGATTCACAGATTGCAAGAAATAATACTGTTAAAATATCCAGCCATCTATAGATCCAATGAAATATCTATGAGAATTTAAATATAATTTTCAAAGAAATAGAAAAAACAATCCTAAAATTTACATGGACCCTGAAAAGACCTTGAAAATCCAAAGAAATCTTAGGAAGAGCAAAGCTGAAGGCACCAAAGTTCTTGATTTTAAATTATATTACAGAAGTATGACAATCACAACAGCATAAAAATAGACACATAGATCACTAAGACAGAATTCAGAACCCAGAAATAAATGTGCACATATATGGGCAACTTATATTTGACAGGAGAACCAAGAATATTCAGTGGAGAAAAGACAATCGTTTAAATAAATGGTCCTGGGAAAATTGTTTATTAAAGTATAAGAAAATTATAATGGAGTATTGTCTTTATTCTACTCACAAAAACTAACTCTAAAGTGGATTAAAGACTTAAATAAAAGAGAGAAAACCATAAAACACCTAGAAGAAAATATGAGGGACAATTTCCTCCAGATTGACGTTGGCAATAATTTTTGGATACAACACAAAAGCAGAAGGAACAAAATGAAAAACAAACAAGTGAGGCTATCTAAAAATAAAGGCCTTCCACACAGTAAATAAAAGATCAAAATAATTAAAAGGTAACTGAAAAATGGGAGAAAATATTTGGAAGCCTTTTGTCTGATAAGGGGTTAAGAGCAAAATATAAGGAACTCATAGAACTCAATAGCAAAAATATAAATAAATAAAATCCACACAAATTGATTTTAAAATGACAAGCAGAACAGATTTTTTTTTCTCAAATAAGACATTCAAATGACTAACATGTACATGGAAGCAAAATATTTGCAACCTTTATTTCTGATAAGGAATTACTGTCCAAAATATATAAGGAGCTCATAGAAAAAACAAACAAACAAAATAAAGGGAGACACAAATGACCAAAGGTATAAAAGTGTGTTCAATATCACTAATCCTCAAGGAAACACAAGTCAACATGAAATGTTACCTGATACCTCTTAGGATGGCTGTTAATCAAAACACAAAAATAATAAGTGTTGGTGACGATATGAGAAATGTTAACTCTGAAATACTGTTGACAGGAATGTAAATTTATACAGACATTATAGAAAACAGTAATAAGGTTCTTATTGATGCTTTTGAACTGTGGTGTTGGAAAAGACTCTTGAGAGTCCCTTGGACTGCAAGGAGATCAAACCAGTCAGTCCTAAAGAAAATCTGTCCTGACTATTCATTGGAAAGACTGATGCTGAAGCTGAAGCTCCAATACTTTGGCCACCTGATGCAAAGAACTGACTCATTGGAAAAGACCCTGATGCTGGGAAAGACTGAGGGTGGGAGGAGAAGGGGATTACAGAGGATGAAATGGTTGGATGGCATCACCGACTAGATGAACATGAGTTTGAGCAAGCTCTGGGAGTTGGTGATGGAAAGGAAAGCCTGGTGAGCTGCAGTCCATGGGGGTCACAAAGAGTCAGACATGACTGAGCAACTGAACTGAATAAACTTCCTCAATATATTAAAAATTAAAATTAACATATAAGCCAGCTATTATACCTCCATATAAAACTTACATAAAGGAATTTAAATCCCATGGTGGAAAAGATACCTGCACTCCTATGTACATTGCGGCATTATTCACAATAACTAAGATATGAATGTATCTGAGTTATACATGATATAATATAAATGTACATCAACAGAATAACCTACAAAGAAACTGTATACACATCCAATAGAATATTATTTATCCTCAGAAAAGAAGGAAATGCTACTATTTGTGACAACATAATGGACTTGAAGGACACCATGCTAAGTGAAATAAGCCAGGCACAGAAAGACAAATACTTTATGACCTCACTTATATTTGGAATTCAAAATAATCAAATGTATAGAAACAGACTATAGAATGGTGGTTATAATAAGGGTATGTGGCAAAGGAGAAATGGTTTGGTGAATCATGGTTTTCTGTTTATGACTATTATTAACTGAATACTTATTTCCATTTTTTTATGGCAAGTGTAGTTTAAATTAAGTATAAAAATTGATATGATAGTTTCTAAAATATGATGTATGTGCTATAAAACAATCCCATTATATTATAACCTCAGTTGTGTCTCAACTATCATTTTGCATATGTTCTCATTTTGAAAGCTTTTGATATAAAATATGAGAACAAACAAATAAGTAAAATAAATGAACAAACCAGTCCAAACAAAAATAAACACAGAATAGTAGTTACCAGATGGGAAGCAGCAGCCAAGGTGGGGGGTAAATGGGTAAATGGGATGAACTGCACGGTGATGAAGAGAAATTAAAATTTTGGTGGTTACCCCACTGTAGTGTATACAGAAGCAGACATAAAGTTGTACACATAAAAGCTATGACAAACCTAGACAATATGGTAAAAAGCAGAGATGTCACTTTGCCAACAAAGGTCATTATAGCCAAAACTATGGTTTTTCCAATAGTCATGTATGGATGTAAGTAGACCATAAAGAAGGGAGAGCACTGAAGAACTGATGCTTACAAAATGTTTATAACTGATAATTATAATTGAAAATTCTATCATTATAGTATTTCTCAGAAATTGAAAAGTTGAATATTCATGATTGACAATGAATTTTTTGCAAGCCCAGTAAATTTCATATCATTGTTTCTAAAAATAATAGAAAAAGGAAGTAATGATACTGTTCTCCCATAAACTGTTAAACGTCACATTTAATGATAAACCATTAGGCTACTAATGAAATATAGCTTAGAAGAAATTCAGAACATTGAGTTATCTTTATTTATAAAAATGGAATGAAAATGATCCAAATCAATTTTGTTTCAGCAAAAAGAAATATTAGTCATGGATATGTTAGGTAAATTTTCAAAGCATCACTTTTATTTAGGGATAACTTTTATATCAAATTTTTATTTACATTTATTAACGTTTCTCTCTTACCCAAAATATATTAAAACATTAAAAAAATTAACCTATAAACATTTTTGTTGCAGAGAACTTTTATATGATGATCAATTGAAAACTTATAAGTACATATGTAAAATATAAATATGTTTATCAGATCAGATCAGATCAGTTGCTCAGTCGTGTCCGACTCTTTGACCCCATGAATCACAGCAGGCCAGGCCTCCCTGTCCATCACCAACTCCCGGAGTTCACTCAGACTCACGTCCATCGAGTCAGTGATGCCATCCAGCCATCTCATCCTCTGTCATCCCCTTCTCCTCCTGCCCCAATCCCTCCCAGCATCAGAGTCTTTTCCAATGAGTTAACTCTTCGCATGAGTTGGCCAAAGTACTGGAGTTTCAGCTTTAGCATCATTCCTTCCAAAGAAATCCCAGGGCTGATCTCCTTATACCAACAAAGTTCATAGAGTAAATAAAAGATAAGTTTTAAATGTAAAAATGCAGGGTAACAAATTCCATTAAATATGTTTAAATGAGCTACAGAAGTACATAAAATATCAATATATGCAATATAAAAAAAATTCACATGGAGAGATTATTTACCTCCTCTTACAAAGAATGGCGACTCTCAATATAAAGGGCATTTCCCAAAGAGATATTTTAAATGACCGCAGACAGCGGGAAAAGGAGACTAGTTTGGCATTTTTATGACAACTTGGGGGTGAATACAAGGTGAGTATTATCCATGCAGAAGCTTTCATGGTTGGGTCACTGGACTTTTTTATCAGCTTGCCCGGAAGGAGAAGAGAAGAGGCAGAAGTGTGGCAGAAGGAGAAGAGGAAGGGATGTAAAGGCTATGAACCATCAGAAAGCCAAAATATCCAAAATATGGAGTCAGACTCTTTAATTAATTCTGCCAATAGCATTGTGTCTTAAGTAGCTATACAGTAGGTGTTAGTATTGGACGGGGTGATTACTTTCATTTTATTCTTCTTTTTCAAGATTATTGTAGATGTTCAGGGACTTGTGACTTTCAATATGAATTATAGAATAATTTTGTCTTTCTCTCAAAAAAAACTTTTCTGGGAATTTTGAAAAGCATTGAATTATATATATATACATATATTATAATATATATATATTATATATATAATGAAGTTGGGAATCAGTTTTACTCTTTTCTTAGTTTCTGTACATAGAACTAGTGGGGATAAAATATTAATAAAATATTTGGGAACTCATTGTGGTACCTTCAAGTCCTGAAGTCCCTAGACACTTCATATTCTCCTTTTCACTTTTCAGAATCATTTATAGTTATCTATTGAATTATTCCCAAGTTATTTGGCTGTACTTAGAGGGGAAAACAAATACATAAAATTTAATCTAGAATGTGAGTAAACTGAACTTTTAAAAAAATTTGTCAAGATGTTCACCAAAATTCCAGTATATTTTGTCATTTTTATATTGACAACAGAAGTCAAGTTATAGATTTTCCAAATCGTCACTAATACTGGTATGACAAATCTTTTTTTTCAAAGACATTTTAAAGACACTTTTTAAAGACATTCTAATAGTTCTGTAGTAGAATTGCAATGTGCTTTTAATTTGTGTTTTCTAAAAACTCCTAAAGCTTAGCATATTTTCAAATGATCCTTGATCATCCATATGTATTCTTTAAAGGTTTTAAAAATCTCTGTCTCACTATATCAATGTATCTACATATCCATACAACTATGTAGTCATAACATCAGTGGAAGTGTTGGACTACAAAGATATATTTTATTCTATCGTGAATTAAAATACCAATATTTCTTATTTTAGAAGTGTTCCCAACACTTCTCCACGGCACCTTCTCCAATTACTCTGGTCCATACTCTGGTCTTATTTTGTCTGACCACTGAGTCCTCAGCATACTGCAGCATCAGTCAGTTCAGTTCAGTCGCTCAGTCATGTCCGATTCTTTGCAACCCCATGAATTGCAGCACGCCAGGCCTCCCTGTCCATCACCATCTCTCGGAGTTCACTCAGACTCACGTCCATCGAGTCAGTGATGCCATCCAGCCATCTTATCCTCTGTCATCCCCTTCTCCTCCTGCCCCCAATCCCTACCAGCATCACAGTCTTTTCCGATGAGTCAACTCTTCGCATGAGGTGGCCAAAGTACTGGGGTTTCAGCTTTAGCATCATTCCTTCCAAAAAAATCCCAGGGCTGATCTCCTTCAGAATGGACTGGTTGGATCTCCTTGCAGTCCAAGGGACTCTCAAGAGTCTTCTCCAACACCACAGTTCAAAAGCATCAATTCTTCAGAGCTCAGCTTTCTTCACAGTCCAACTCTCACATCCATACATGACCACTGGAAAAACCATAGCCTTGACTAGATGGACCTTTGTTGGCAAAGTAATGTCTCTGCTTTTGAGCACTTATATTGGCTCTACCTTCATTCTAAAAATGAATCCCCCTAAAACCAAGTTCCTCTGTCAATTTATATTAACATCTCTATCCATAATGTTATTCTCTTTCTTGCCCTGCACTTGTTTTCCCTGAAGACTGGGGAATATCAAAGAAAATGGAAGATTGTAATCAAGCAGGACCATATAGGGTCTTCCCTCCCAGCATGTCCTCTGACTGCTTCTTATTTGCAGAAAAGCTTCCCTGAGTCACAAAAGACTTGGCTCAATTGTTAATAATTGGAATAATGTGAACTTGTAGTTCCAAAAATAATAATTTTGTCAGGAGAACTCAAAACAATTTAAACAACATATTAGCCATATGGCAGAGTCAGAGAATATTTACTCACTCCCTAAAGGACATAGATAACAGTGTCTGACATATATTCCTGAGTTGTTTTACAAATATTGAAACTCCCACCATGTAGAAGAAGTTAATTGCATGATGACCATAAGCTTGTAACTCCCAAACTGAATGGAGACTGAGGATTAATGATGTTAACCTTTGTGATACCACCCTGTCATCTCACCATCAAAAAATCATAGAATTGTTCATGAGCTGATCACACACTCTACAACCCTCTCACTCAATTTGACTTTAAAAATTCTTATCTGAAATCCATTGGGGAGTTCAGGTTTTTAAGCACAGCTACCCATGCTCCTTGCTTGGCCTTGCAATAAATGCTGCACTTTCCTTCATCACACTAAAAGTCAGTACACTGGCTTTACTGGGAATGGGTAAGCAGATTCAATCTGGGTCCAAAACATTTCTTACACCAAGATATAAATCCCTCTAAGAAGATACTATTCCTTCTACTTTTCTAATTTCTTCTATAGTACAGTTTTTAAACACTGTAAGCTCTTAGTCAATACACCAGGAAGAAGTCAATGATTAGAAGGAAAACATTAGAAAAACACCTACTTATGTTTTATTGACTATGCCAAAGCCTTTGACTGTGTGGATCACATCAAACTGGAAAATTCTTCAAGAGATGTGAATACAAGACCACCTTACCCCTCTCCTGAGAAATCTGTAAGCAGGTCAAGAAGCAACAGTTAGAACTAAACATGGAACAATGGACTGGTTCCAAATTGGGAAAGGAGTATGTCAAGGCTGTATATTGTCACCCTGCTTATTTTATATGCATAGTACCTCATGTGAAATGCCACACCGATGAAGCACAGGCTGGGATTAAGATTGCTGGGAGAAATATCAATAACCTCAGATATGCAGATGACACCACCCTTATGGCAGAAAGTGAAGAAAAACTAAAGAGCCTCTTGACAAAAGTGTAAGAGGAGAGTGAAAGAGCTGGCTTAAAACTCAGCTTTCAAAAAACGAAGATCATGGAATCTGGTCCCATCACTTCATGGCAAACAGATGGGAAAACAAAGGAAACAGTGACAGACTTTGTTTTCTTGGGCTCCAAAATCACTGCAATTGTGACTGCAGCCATGAAATTAAAAGACACTTGCTCCTTGGAAGAAAAGCTATGACTGACATAGCATAAGAAAAAGCAGAGACATTATTTTTCCAAAAAAGGTCCATCTACATCATGGCAAAACCAATACAATATTGTAAAGTAATTAGCCTCCAATTAAAATAAATAAATTTAAATTAAAAAAAAAGTTCTGTCTAGTCAAAGCTATGGTTTTTCCATTAGTCATGTGTGAAAGTTGGACTATAAAGAAAGCTGAGTGCTGAAGAACTGATATTTTTGAGCTATGGTGTTGGAGAAGACTCTTGAGTCCCTTGGACATCAAGGAGATCAAATCAGTTAATCCTAAAGAAAAGCAACCCTGAATATTCATTGGAAGTACTGATGCTGAAGCTGAAGCTTCAATACTTTGGCCACCTGATATGAAGAACTGACTCATTAGAAAAGACCCTGATGCTGGGAGGATTAAGGGCAATAGGAGAAGGGGACGACAGAGGATGAGATGGTTGAATGGTATTACGACTTGATGGACATGAGTTTGAGCAAGGACTGAGAGTTGATGAAGGACAGGGAAGCCTGGCATGCTGAAGTCCCTGGGGTCACAAAGAGTCAGACACAACTGAGCAACTGGACTGAACTGATTTGGGATGGACATGTACACTCTGTTATATTTAAAATGGTTAGCCAAGAAGTACATACTGTATAGCACATGGAATGCTGATCAATATTATGTGACAGACTGAATGGGAGCGGGGTTTGGGGGAGAATGTATGACTGAATCCCCTCGCTGTCCACTCAAAACTATCACAACATTGTAAACTGGATGTACCCAAATACAAAATTAAAAGCTTACATAACAAAAAAGAAGGAAAATATTATGGTGAGTGAAAAAGTGAATTGAATGAGCATTAAGGATGCAGTTTACTTCCATCCTGCCAAAACAAAACTTATAAAGTTGCAGGAACCTTTGGTTATGGACAAAATATGAACTCTGCAAACTTTAAATCCCCAAAGATCCTAGAAGAGCTTAAGTCACATGTTATACAAATCCCATAACTAATGAGAGCAAATTACAAAGTTGAGAGAGAAACTTTTCTCCCTCTCTGATGAAAGAAGAGAAAATCCCTCATGGTCTCCTAACCAGAATTAAACCTCTAGAGCTGAGGAACCTCAAGCCCTCATAATTATCAGACAATATTTCCAAAGGAGTAGAAAAAAAGGCTCTAAATTATTGCAATTTAGTGAGTGTTGGAAACTGATCATAGCATCATGGCCTAGCCTCAAAACTCTTGTCAAAAAACTCCAGACTCGTAGAGAGCTGAAGTGCACAAAACCAGGACCTCCTTTTTAACCTCCTAGGTGGGGAGACTCAGACTCAGAAGGTACAGGGACTTTCCTGAGGTCACTAAAGTATCAGTGATAAAGTCAAGAA
This sequence comes from Bos mutus, assembly GCF_027580195.1. Taxonomy (NCBI): domain Eukaryota; kingdom Metazoa; phylum Chordata; class Mammalia; order Artiodactyla; family Bovidae; genus Bos; species Bos mutus. Next base: position 1,743,641 of record NC_091619.1, on the reverse strand, counting down.
TCCAGTCTTTGACCAGTGATTTTCACAATAAGTTGATCTTTGCTTCTTTTTGAGTGAAGAACACAGCATGTTTATATCAATGTGAAGACTATCTTAGAAGAATGTAACTGTATCTCTGAACTGGCTTTGGAAATTTGATAAAATAAACAAGGTAGGAAACTATTCTAGATGGTTTGATTCTCTTTTCATCATAATTAATTGTCACTACATTTTCTCTAAATTATTTCTCTTAACTTTGGAAAGAGCACGTATTTCTCTTGCCAGTGGATCCATATCCCAAATTAAATTAGAAAATAATTGATGTAATGACAACTTCAGAGATAGCTGAGGGTAGGATGAGGTGTATGCAATATCATAAGTACATACTGGAAAAGACTGATGATGGGAAAGATTGAAGGTAAAAGCAGAAGAGGGCAGCAGAGGATTAGATGGTTAGGTAGCATCACCGTCTTAATGGACATGAGTTTGAGCAAACTCTGGGAGACAGTGAAGGACAGGGAAGCTTGATTTGCTGCAGTCCATGGCGTTGCAAAGAATAGGACATGACTGAGTGACTGAACAACAAAATTATTTTTATGATTACATGTAATAAATGTAAATACATACACAAATTATATATATATTACATGTGTGTGTATGTATTTTCCCACTTGGTGGTACTTAGTTAATCCTTTAGTGATTAACTAAATAATCTGAATAATTGCATTATTACATATTTACTGTGAATAGTCATGAGAATTTAAGAACCTTTGCATGTAGATTGCTGTACTGATGGAAGTTTTCACAATGGCTTAGGGAGAAACAGAGGAAAGCAGCATTTTCTGACAGAGAGATAAGTTCTTTTGAAACAGTCCAGAATGCTTCAGAAAGCTATTTATAGGGAAAATTATTTGCAAGTGAAGATTTGTACACCAAGGAGACTCATGCTGTGTTTGAATACTAGGAGGCTTACCTAAAAGGCTGTATTGATGTAGCCCAAGGATGAATTCAATATTATTCAACTTAATATATGCTTAGGAAAGAAGTCAGAGAAATACTCCAGTCTTCTCTTCAGAAGAGAGTTACTCACAGATAAGAAGGTATGGATACAATGAGAGAAGAAAACAGGAATGGGAAAAGACTTCACAGAAAAGATTAGGTCATGTGACTCCTGTGTGACTATGAAATAATAAAATTCTTGTCAGATCTAAAATGACAAAAGAGTCCAAGGGACCTATGTGGTAAAGTCCATAGGTTGTGAATTATTCATGGAAACATTTGTAATTTAAATGATTGTGCTACTGCCTTTTCTCACGCTTAGTGACCAGAGAGATTCTCCCATGAAAATGTTTAAAACAAAAGCAAAAAACATAATTTTTATTTTATATGGAGTATAGTTGGTTTACAATGTTGTGTTAGTTTCAGGTGTATAGCTAAGTGATTTGTTATATATAATTCATTCCTTTTCAGATTCTTTTCCCATATGGTATTATAGAATACTGAGTAGAATTTCCTGTGCTATTTAGTAGGCTCTTGTTGATTATCTATTTTATATAGTCAGTATATGTTAATCTAAAATTTCTAATTTATCCCTCCCCCTTCATGCTTCCTGTTTGCTAACCATAAGTTTGTTTTCAAAGTCTGTGAGTCTGTTTAATTTTGTAAATAAGTTCATTTGAATCATTTCTTTAAGATTCCACATATAAGTGATATCATATGATATTTGTATTTTTTTGGTATGACATCACTCATTCTGATAATCTCCAGGTCCATCCATTTGTTACAAATGACATTATTTCAATCTCTTTTGAGATTTAATAATATTCAATAATATTGAGTAATATTCCACATATATATACATAAACATATGTATGTGTGTGCTCTACATCTTCTTTACCCATTTCTCTGTTGAAAGACATTTAATTTGCTTCAATGTCTTGGCTATTGTGAATATTGCTTTAATGAACATCGTGGTGCATGTATCTTTTCAGATTAGGGTTTTCTCTGGATATATGCCAAAGACTGAGACTGCTAGATCATATGGAAGTTCTATTTTTAGCTTTTTTGTTTGTTTTAAAGAATATTTATACTGTTTTCCACAGTAATTGTAAAAATTTACATTCCCACCAGCAGTGTAGAAGGGTTCCCTTTTCTCCACAAGCTCTCCAGCATTTACTATTTGTCAACTTTTTGATGATGTGAGGTGATCTTTTTGGATCAGTGTGAGATGCTATCTTTTTGGATCTACTTTCTAGATTAATGAAAACAAAACAAAATAAGCAAATAGGACCTAGTTAAACTCAAACAAAGGCAGCTCCAGAACCCATAGACAAAATGAAAATACAACCCACAAAATGGGAGAAACTATTTGCAAACAAAGCAACTGACAAGGGATTAACCTCCAAAATATACAGATAGTTCATACAGCTCTATATCAAAAAGCAAGAAATCCAATCAAAAAATGGGTGGAAGGCTTAAATAGACATTTCTCCAAATGAGACACAGATGGCCAAAAATCACATGAAAAGATGCTCTACATCACTAATTATTAGAGAAAAGCAAATCAAAACTATGAGAAGTCTCTTAATCTTAGCCTGAACCAAATCTAATGAATAATGAAAAGTCTATTCATCTAAATGACCAAGATCACACACTGTATATTGCTAATAACAAAGTGAAATAGAAATTTCTTATATTCAAAACTTTAAAAAACTTACTTATTCAACAATTACTGTAAATTATTTTCTTCTTAAAATGCTCTCTATTATTCTAGAAATACAGATATATATCACTCATAGTCTGTTTCCTCAAGGAGGAAATATTGAGAAATAGAAAGAATGTACCATTTAAGTCAAAACAGTTTGATTCCTGTTACAAATACGATGCATCAGAGATGCAATTATCTTATTTCTAAAAATGAATAAAATAATCACACCTCGTCTATACATTTCATAGTTGTCCTATTTTATTTATTTTGTGCTCTGAAGAATAAATTTAATGAACATATGAAAGGATTCACAAAATGTGTGCTATACTAATTATGTTGATGTGTAGTTAAGGGAAAATCACAGGTCAATACAAACAAAAATGAGGAGACGCATTAAATATACAGAAAAATATGTTATGGAAGTTCAAGGAGGATTAGATTAAATAAGATGTAGAATTATCAAGGAGAAGGCAATGGCACACCACTCCAGTACTCTTGCCTGGAAAATCCCATGGACAGAGGAGCCTGGTAGGCTGCAGTCCATGGATCGCTAGGAGTCGGACACGACTGAGCGACTTCACTTTCACTTTTCACTTTCATGCATTGGAGAAGGAAATGGCAACCCACTCCAGTGTTCTTGCCAGGAGAATCCCAGGGACGGGGAAGCCTGGTGGGCTGCCTTCTATGGGGTTGCACAGAGTCAGACACGACTGAAGCGACTTAGCAGCAGCAGCAGCAGAATTATCAAAGAACACATAAACTCATTAACATTTACCTTGTTCATATACTGAGCTTGGCATTGAAGACATGGGTAAAATGTCAATTGTTACCTGACAATTACACATATATTCTAATTAATCAAAAATATTGTAAGGGTTTTTGTATTCTATCTTCCCTCCCTTTCTTCAGAGTAGAAGGAAGGGAGCATGTTCTTTACTTTTAACATTTAAAGGCCTAACTCTCTTCTCCAAGAATTGCTAATAGCTTTGAACTTCTCTTACAATCATAAGCCATCAACCAAATGTAGTCCACAAATTCCTAGGAAGTCAAATATCAACCTTCACTCATTAGATATTTATATACAATATCATATGTGTAATTTATATGTGTAATAGACTCTGATTCTATTAACTACTGAGCAGTGATTTCAGGGTTCAGAATCTGATCCAACTCTGAGTCACCTTTGCACATGAATTTCCTTTATCTGGACATGAATCATAGAAGTTTCTGTCCTTTTTAAGTAATCAGATAAGAAAATCCTTTTAAAACTAAGCCAGAAAAAGCCATAATAAGTAATTGAAATTGGTTACTCAACAGAGAAGAAAAAAGTTAATGAAAATTATGAAAATACCCTATGTCTATACACACAGTTATTTTGCTAAACTAAATAAACCAATAAATAACCAATAAATTAGTGCAGCCACTACAGAAAACAGTATAGAGGTTCTTTAAAGAAACTAATATTAGAGTTACTATATGATCGTGCAAGCCCTCTCCTGGGCATATATCCAGAGAAAAAGTTAATTTGAAAAGATTCATGCACTAATTACATTAGCCAAGACATAGAAGCAGCTTAAATTTCCATCAACAGAGTAAAGGATAAAAGAGTCAGATATGAGTGAGGTGGCTTAGCAGAACACAGCACATAATTATATGCAATGGAATTACTAAGCCATAAAAAAAGTGAAATAATACCATTTGCATCATCATGGATGGACAGAGATGATCATAGTAAGTGAAGTAAGTCAGACAGAAATGACAAACATAATATGACTTTTATGTGAACTCTAGAAAGTGATACAAATTAACTTATTTACAAAAAAAATAAACTCACAAACTTAGAAAACAAGCTTATGATTACCAAAAGGGATAGCAGGGGTGGGGAAGAGAGATAAATTGAGTCTGGGATTAACTTACACTCATGGGCTTCCTTTCTGGCTCAGCTGGTAAAGAATTTGCCTGCAATGCGGGGACCTGGGTTCAATCCCTGGCTTGGGAAGATCCCCTGGAGAAGGGAAAGGCTACCCATTGGCCTGGAGAATTCCATGGACTATATAATCCATGGGGTTGCAAAGAGTCGGACACAACTGAGTGACTTTCACTTTCACGATTATATGTAAAATTGTAGAGAACAGCAACCTACTCTATAGCACAGGGAATTATACTCAATGTCTTATAATAACCTATGATGGAAAAGAATCTGAATAAGATGTGTTTATATCAATATACATATATATAAAACTGAATCACTTTGCTGTACACTTAAAACTAACATTGTAAATTAATTATATGTCCATTTAAAAAAAAGAATCAGTTTGTAATTTTAACATCAAACATTTGTCTCATTCATAGAAAAAAATGTCAACTAATACTGGAAAATATAACATTTGTTTGTTGTTTCTTTTAGATTTCAGATGTCCAAACAATGAAGATCAACCAAACAGTCCTGGAAGAGTTCATTCTTGTTGGCTTTTCTGTTTACCCACATGCACAGACATTCCTCTTCGTGGTTTTCTTTTGCCTCTACCTTCCCACCCTCACAGGTAATCTGGCCATCATGGGTCTAACTTGGGTGGACAGACGTCTCCACACACCCATGTACCTCTTCCTTAGTGCACTCTCTTTCTCTGAGACCTGCTACACTCTGACCATTATCCCCAAGATGTTGGCAGATCTCCTCGTCAAGTACAGAAGCATTTCAGTCATAGGTTGTGGCTTGCAAATGAGTTCCTTCTTGGGACTTGGTGGCACTAATTGTTTCATTCTCACTTTGATGGGATATGATTGCTTCCTGGCCATCTGCAACCCTCTCAGATATCCTTTGCTTATGACCAATATGGCGTGTGGAAAACTTGTGGTCTCTGCTTGGGTTGCAGGCTTCTTTATCTCTGTGACAGAGACTGGAATGATATTCAGGGGCTCTTTCTGTTGTCCCAACCTTGTCAAACACTTCTTCTGTCATATGAGGGCTATTGTGAGGCTGTCCTGTCTAGACAGCAAACTCACAGAATTCATTGTAACAGCAATCTCAGTGTCAGGCTTGATAGGCACCTTCCTGCTTATCATACTCACTTATGTGTTTATTCTCTCTACTGTTCTTAGGATCCCTTCAGCTGAGGGCAAGCAGAAAGCATTTTCTACCTGTGCCTCCCACCTGACAGTGGTCATCATCCACTTTGGTTTTGCATCTATTGTGTATCTGAAGCCAGAAGCATCAGGGGGAGATGACACACTGATAGCAATCCCCTACACTGTCATTACTCCTTTCCTCAGCCCTCTTATTTTCACCCTCAGGAATAAGGACATGAAGAATGCTTTCAGAAAGGTACTCGGAAAAACAAATTCCTTGAATAAATAATCTTGATTTATTGCTGCATTTTTGAATATTCCTAGATGTCAGTAAGGGGTTTATCCTATGATATCTGAGAAGCCTATACCATTTGCCTTTTTCCAGGGGTTGGCATATCGAGATCAAGTGACTGAGTCTAGGACCCTAGAATTGACTTATCTTGTTAAGGAAGTTGTCTATCTCTTTTCATTCTGCATCTTCTACATCTACTATACTCAACTCTACTTTTACTAGTACTATCAGTTCTTTAATTCTGCTTTGATATCAGTCTCTGAAGATACTAGGCTTCTACCAATCAACCTCTGGGTTTATTGCACCTTTGATGAAGTGGAATAAAAACGATTGTGGAAGGAAAAAATACCACGAGTGACCACTATATTCAGAAATGTTTAAAGATATCTAGAAATGTGAATTTTGAATAATGTATATAGGCAATGCTGTGAGGCACTGAATTGTGTCTCCCAGGAGATAAACCACTTTAACAGAAGGTTCACTATATAGTAATCATAATCTCTTTATCTGTGCATATCCGAACTGACATCTATATTTGTTAAGTACCATATCATACTGATTATTAAAAATTTTTAATAACACTGTTTATGATGGTGTTCCTTAATGATTTTCAGATGCTAGCTTCTGAATTTACAGGATGTGTTGGAGTGTTGATTCAAATAAGTCAACAGGGCAGAAGTGCCTACTTGTTTCATAACTGGGGGAATCTATGTTGACAGCTGGAAATAACCTCCATTTTCTTTAAGATGAAGGCACTAAACAGCAAATGTTTGAAAAATTCTCATGGTATTGATGAGTGTGACATTAAAAAGTGTTTTGGAATAATTTTTACAGACGTCTTATATGTAATAAAGGAAACTAGATAACACAGTATCAAATCTTTATATTACCTAAAAGAAAGTAAGAAATACTGTGGAGGTTATATATCACAGAAAATTAGCAAGGGATTTTGTGGAAAATTCCAGCATACAAGCCTGGGGCCATTGCTGAATCCTTTTTCAGTTCTGCTACTAGCCAAATTCATGTCCTCTCATGAAGGTTATAACCACTGTACTTGTGGGTTGTATATATAAAATGTATACAAAGTCTGGAGTAATTTCCAACCTAGATTATTTATGGGGATCATGTAAAGATAGGTAAGATAATGGATAAAAATGATTATGTACTTGCACTGATTAGGTTAATTCTTGCCATGATTCTCCTTTCTTCCCTGAGACCATTTTTGTAACACATGTGCAGGCAGAATATTTACCCCTCCTTCATCTGTGATCACTGCCTCAGTGATGAAGGTGTTCCACCCCTGAGCACTGCTTTGTCAATCCAGAGAAGTTATATATCTTGGACATAAATACTAACAATCTGCTCACTCATAGTGAGTATAGAAGATAAAATATTAAGTGTAGACTCAAGTTCCTGACTTGAATTTGGGCCAGTTAACCCACATACATCTGACATGGTGACCATGGCAGGGATTGCTAGGTGCTACTTGGCATAGATTGTTAAACTAGAAAAAGCCAATTTGAGTAAATAGAATCTAGAAATACCTATATGGTTAGAAGTCAAGAAACACACTTCTAAATAAACAATGAATCAAAATAAGGAATCCTGTGGCTATTAGAAAAGAAGATTTGAATTGTAAGAATTAAAAATACTACAGAACAAAGCTTTAGGATATATCTTTCCAGTGTTTGGATGAAATATGTGGTGCTCAAAATACATATTAGAAAAGTATATAGAAAGCAAATTTGTAAGATAAACATTTGTCTCAATAATTTAGTAAAGGAATAGCTAAACACGGAAAGATTGTGAAGAAAAAATAAATATAAGGGCAGAGATTAAATATATATTAATATGTGATTGTTGCTTTCTAATCAT